>NW_010421825.1:19078-21076 GCF_000710305.1 Buceros rhinoceros silvestris | reverse complement strand
AGAAGAGCGGTTTTCTCCTTAGAAGATGGCAGTTGTCAAGTATTGACTTAAGGGGTGATACATATCTGAATGCATACACAAACAAATATGAAATTATATCACCCTGTATCAAGTGACTGTTTGCAATTCATTTAATTAAAAATTAACTAATATTTGTAAATGTAGACAGACATTCTATTCAAAGATACAGCCATGGCACAGCTGATGAACACCTGCTCTAATTCTATATACAGCATAAAGCCTAATCGTTTTGTCATTTGTGCTTATCTAGGGGAGCCTCGTCACAGGATTTGAAGATGTACCAACACTAGAGATGGAAAGAAGAGGAGGAAGTCTCCACCTGGCCTGTTTGTGCTGAGCCAGGAGGAGCCGGACCCACACAAACCTTCTCTACTTTTGACACTGGTCTGAAAAAACTCTGAAAAGTATTTTGAAATTGGCCTGAACACCATGCAATAAAAAAATGAATGAAGTCAAAAAGACAAGAAAACAAAACAAGCAACAGAAGTGTGAGTAAGTATGGTGGGATTTTACCCACTCTTTTTTTGAAGTGATGTCTTTATTTGTATTGGGAAAAGGAATGAAACTCCCTGTTAATGCCATAACTAGGCAGTACTACACCAGGGAAAGTCCTTTCAAGTTTCTCTTGAAAGTCCTCAGGAGGAAAAAAACCAGGCCCACAAACATGCAAGGGAACTGAGTGAAATGACAAACATGGGCAAAACACAGAATGAGAGTAAATGCAGCTATAGTCAAATTAATTGTGGCTGAAAGCAAAAGTGAAATGAACAGAAGTGTGTGAGACATTTCTGACACAGAAGTCAAAAATGAGTGTTGCAAATAAAATTATGTTGAGTGAGAGCAGCTAATTGGGCATGCTTGTTATACAGGAGTGCAAAAATCCACATTTGACACTATTAGTGAATGGATGCTGCACATTCACGTCATAGCAAACTCTTTTTAATACACTAGTATCTTTCCATTTAAACACTGAAAACTCACTTCTAATTTTTGAATAGAGAAGAGCTTCTTTTCTCCTCCCAAAATATTAAACCGAAAACCCCTAGAAGAGCCATAGTGCAGCAGTTTGAGAGTGATCAGTTCACCTACACAGACTGAAAGGCAGTTTGTAAGCCATCAGAGTGAAAGGCAAGATACAAATACAGCTTGGGTTTTTTTGACTCAATCTATATAGATTTAAACTGATCAAGAGACTTAAAGTAGCTTTTTGTTCGGCTAGGACTAAATCTTCACGTCCTCCATTCAAATATCTTCGCTACTGCGTTACTCATGGGCTCATCTACTACATTACACCATGTCTGGAATGAGACTCTGAAATTCACAAGCATTAACAGTTTTCTCAGGTAATTTTTTTTTTTAAATTTATATTTCATGGTGCTTCTTAAGATTTTGGTAGCTTAAAAAAAATTAAGGTAGGCAGCAGCTTAGCAGTAGCTGATCATCCCAAATTATTCCTCCTGTTTCTATCCATTTCATTCCATCAACCAATACACAGTATCTGAAAATTATCTCAGCACAAGAAAACCACTGCCAAAAGGGGAAATGAGAAATAATAATTTGTTTCAGTGTAGTATAATTGATGGCCATAAACTAATTCAAGATGCTGGGTTTGGGTTTTTTTTTAAACCAGCCTACAAGACAGCAGAAGTAGGTTTGAACAGAGTATCGCCCCACTGCCAAAAATCATGAACAATATCTTTCCTTAGTGAGCTTATTAGGCGAATCACCGGAAAAGAAGAACAATCCAACTCAGTATTGTAAGCATCCCAATTTAAACCCATTTCCCTGAGAGAAGGCAACTTGTTTTCTCCCAAAGTCACAAGGGCTCTTCAGGATGCAGATAGAATAGATGCAAGAGAGCCTTTTGGTACAGTTTCCTCCCCAGCGGCGGAGGAAGCCACAGTCCTTAGTGACTGCTTGGCCTCTGGTACAACACAAGTAAAGCATCTTGTACTCACACCTTTGCTCTCTCCGTTT
>NW_010421825.1:17545-18989 GCF_000710305.1 Buceros rhinoceros silvestris | reverse complement strand
TGCTGAACTACCTTTGACAACAGGCTATGCCAGAGCCTTAGGACTGGATGCTTGAGATCAAGAGACACCCCCCTGCTAATAGGCTCCACAGTGCCTCAAGGGGCAAACCACAAGTGACAGTCGCAGTCCTCGAAAACACAGTGTGCCAAAGGTGCACCCTCCAGAAAGACTGGGAGTCAGCCCCGATGTTGCAGCAGGGGGCTTCTCCCATAGCCACCACCATG
This sequence comes from Buceros rhinoceros silvestris, assembly GCF_000710305.1. Taxonomy (NCBI): domain Eukaryota; kingdom Metazoa; phylum Chordata; class Aves; order Bucerotiformes; family Bucerotidae; genus Buceros; species Buceros rhinoceros. Next base: position 18,765 of record NW_010421825.1, on the reverse strand, counting down.
CTCTCACCCTCTGAGTGAGCCTCTCCCTGAGAAACACTGACTGCCCTGCTCGGGCTTCCAGCAGCTGAAAAAAAGGTTACTCGGTGCTGTAAAACATGATGCACTAGGCATCAGCGGCACGAGGTGACTGTTTCACCGCAGCTTGAAGTATGCTTGCTAGTAACCAACTGCACATTCCTTCTTCACACAAAAGTGGTTACTTCTCATTAGCGTGCCACTGTGGTGCTACACTAACAGAAGGCAGGGGAGAAGCTGACAGTCCGAGTGCAACACGCATGAGATACACATACTCACAACGGATAACCTACAAAATAAGGATCAATTTGTGTGTTGCAAATAAGAATTCTGATTCACCATTTTGCAACTCCAGTGTTGTGCCAGTAAGACCCACCGGGAAGTTCTACTAGACCACATTGCCTAAACTCCACTGCAACACTTCAGCTCCGCAGGTTACAAAATTAAATAGACAGTTTTGGCGAAAGATGAAGTACACAATGATGACATACCTGCTTCCACCTTTTGTGATATTTTCATCTTTTGAGTAAAACTGTCTGACAGAAATCATGTCAAGATTGGATGAAATGTATAAAAACCCAGGAAAGGGAAGAGATAAAATACTGTAACATGGAAGGGGAAACCAGCACCACAGGGCTACCACTACTGTGTCAGGATTAAGTCTTTAAAGGCACATAAAAGAACAACTCATAATATTCCACATTTATCCATCTCTAATAGTTTGAGAGTCCATCATCCACCTCAGGTCAAAAATGCCCAGGAGATTCCTCATATTTTTTCCTGCAGGACTGGTTGCAGCATTTTGTCTGTTCTTCAGGATTTCCTCAGATAGATTTATAGTAGAACTCACTCCTGACAGACATAAAATTCTTTTCATTGAAGATGACACAGAGTTTTACCAGGAAAAAGGAACTGCCTCTGCTTTGTCATATCTGGACATTCATCTAAGGGGTACACAGCCCATTTTTATTGCCTGTGTCAAGAAGCTAAAAAAATGAAAATTATACAGTCCCCAACAGCAAATCTCAAACAGCTGGAGCAATTATTGAGATCCTCTCTGTCCTTAACACTGAACAGGACTACTAGCATAGATCAGCCTTTATTCCCTTCCTTGAATGTCATGCCATTGACACTGAACTGCCATGCAATTTTAACAAATGGAGAAGCAGGAGGATATATAGCAAAGGCCCTTACATCGCAGAGTA
>NW_010421825.1:0-17388 GCF_000710305.1 Buceros rhinoceros silvestris | reverse complement strand
TCCTGCTGAGAGCCAGGCCATCAATTTCTGAGGAATAGATGCCCTAAGTGACAAGCCCTAGTGTCATGGCTGGCTAGACAACCTTCCCAATGTTAGCCTCTATTCACCACTGGATCTGTAGCCAGGCAAGCATGATACCTCTGCTCCTTCTCATAACTTCTTAGAGAAGCAACAGAGAGGAGTTAACAAACCAGGGAATGGCAGAAGAATCGCCCTAATTTGGGGATACCAGCCTTGCTCAATAAAACAGCACTCAGCAGGCACAATTACTGGGGAAGGACAAATGATGTGGGGTATAATACCAGACTGTTTCTCCTCTCCCAGGACAGCCAAGTATTTGGAAAGTAAAATATTAGGCCCTCTAGAGTTGAAGAAAGAGAAGAAGGAGAAAATAGTAACTGCACCCATCTTATTCCTTAATATGGAAACCAACTATTCAGATAATGGTCTTCCTCATCAAGCCTTTCCAGTGCTCCAGTCATTGAAAACTTTGTTTCTCTGCCTAGCACATGCCTAATAATTATTTTAAGCCTCAGGACAGTATAAACGCCACTGGTGGAAGGTTATACCTATCCTCTTTCCAGAAGATAAGCAGAGAGGCTCTCTTCCTCACACAGAGTGCCACACAAAGAGGTTTTACAATTAGATATGCTCAGGAGAAAATACAGTGTAAAAAATACAAATGGATAATAGTTTTCCCCTCAGAGTTTTAAGTATAGTGTAAAAAAAATGCCATGTATTTAAATGTATTAAAGCAATCACGAGCAAAATGTCTGCCTTTAGCTGGAACTTTTTTTATACTATGCCCTGATTGAACTCATAATCCTACTTTTGAGAATGACCCCTATTTAATATCAAATGAATCAATCTTCTATTTTTTCCACCTAGAAGGGACTTGGTAATGGTTAATAGGAGACTCAAACCAAACAGCAAGATGTCATTTGTCATTTTTCAGCATCAAACAAGTGACCAGCAACTGAAAAAATGGATTATACAAAGTGCTGGCACTGGCTTCATTTACACTTCTGGCCTTTACACAGTGGTTGCTTTCTGATTACAGAATCATTGACTTCATAAAATAATTTGCCAACCACTTTTGAAATTCTTCCCCCAAAGCTACTTTCCACTTCCCTTTCTAATATATTTTGAATTAAACAAACTAGGTTCTCAACAAGATTTAAAAGTATGAATCATATGTTTTTGCTAAGAAAGCTAAAAAGAACATGCCTAAAAGTTACCAATAAGCGTTCCTATCCTGGCCAAAAGAAGACATACTATCTAAATTAAGCTAGCTACTGACAGCAGATATTTTCACGACAATATTTTCAGATAGATTTTTTTTTTTCCCTGTGGCAAGTTTCTGCGGTCACAGAATCTTTCTTTCACCAGACTAATATTTAAGCTTCTATCTTTCTTTGTCTGCTATTTCTGCTCTGTCAAACCTAGTAATACCCGTTTTATTGCTAAAGTCCTAGGAAAAGAAACAGGTTACCCAAAAAGGAAATATTATGGTCTATCCCATTAAACACCGTAAAACTTTAAATCTCACATAAAAATAGGTCATCCAATTACATGGTAAAAGTGACACTTTTTCATTGTCCAGTACACAATATATTTACAGGAAAATTACCAGAAACCCCTCAGCTGTATCAGATCTGAACCTTATATTTAGATGCAGTCATATATTACTGCTGATAATGTGATGTCAGTGAATAGATTGGAATTTTTCACTGTCCTTTATCAAGATAAATTGTTCTGTCAATAGCAAATGGCTGGCAAGTATTAACACTCTGCACACTATATGACTTTTCATTCCAAGCAAAAATTGTATTTAATGCTTTTGCACAAAATCTATGGCCGTGACTATCCCTATTACCTACTTAACTACCTTTTAAAAGGAGGATTTATTTCTGCAAATTAGGATCTGGGTAACAAGACAGTATCATGCATCATAAACTTTAAGTCAATACAAGGCAGGACACTTGCAGGTTGAATGGGGAAATACCTTTGTCTCATCACTTGGTCATCCAATAGCATTACCAAGCTGTGGTGGGAGCAGCTGCTCAGAGCAGAACTTTATCTTGGCGTTCTTCCACCTACACTGCCACAGCGTCCCACAGTAGCAATTTGCTCATTGGCCTATTACTTTCAATAGGTATTCCAGTAATTGGCTATTTCACACTTGTAAGGCTTGAACTGGCAGAGTGCAAAGGGCAGGCAACCAGCCTGTCAGGGTCCTGCAAGCTGGTCGTCCATCAATTATCATCAGCTTTTACAAGAATGAGCAAATGCTGTGAAACCTTGTTGGCTTGGATTAGCTTTGCTATAAGCGTAATTTATCCCCCAACCACATTAAGTTCCTATTTGAAGAGCAAGGAGGCTGCTATGCAGTGAGTAACGTGTTTGTTCGTTGGCATGTGCTGGGGCAGGAACGGTGGTGGGGATGTTGTTGATTATCTGGAGGTTTGTAGCTTCTGCTGGGTTCTGCAGCCACCTGCTGTCCTACACCTATTCCCTTTGCCAAGATATAGTCAAAGCAGACAAATACGGTTTGTTTTGTAAATGATGACTTCAAAGAAAAAAAGGTCCTGCCTACAGCAGCCTGGAAAGGCTAGGCACTCCTAAGCCACTGGTATTTGAGGCAAATTGTTCTACATCTGCATTTATGATAGAGAGAAACACATCAGAAAGAAAAACAGGGTTAAAGCATTCAGGTAGATTAGAAAGTTACAGCAATCATAACACTAATCACTTTTCTGCTTTAACCCAGCAGGCTCCAACAGGCTGAGAGGCTCCATTTGAAACAAAATCAGATTTGAGTTCTCACGGTTCCTGCATCTTTCCATGACAAGCTTTTTTCGTTACCACTATTTAAAAAGCAAAAATACATATGACATTTTTGCCAATCTTATTTCGTATTCACTAGATCTCCCAGTTCTAGGTAATATCATTCAGTATGAGGTGGTGCTTCTTCTGTACCAGCTTCTTGTACAAACAACCTGGACAACTCCTTCCCAAAGGCCAGTTTGATCTGTTGAATCTGAATTGACAAAGTGATGTCTTGTCTAGCCAGTATCTTGAGCAAAATCAACAAACCACAGATTTTAAAAAATAAACAAACTCATCTATTATATGTGCTAATAAAATCCCACATACTTGAAATGAGAAAAAAAAAATCACACACGTTAAGAGCAAAGTGATTTAGAAAGCTGCTAAGGATGTTCAAAAATCAATTCCAAACTTTGAGAGGACATGACTAAGGCTCTTAATAAATCCACCTCCAAATGGATCTAAGAGTTATGCACCCTTACTAGTTGAATAAATGAAGTGACACTGAAGCATATCTAATTGTAATACATCACAAGATAATCTGTCAAGCCCCAAGTGTTCAGGTCCTGTCACCCTTCTTCATCCATTATTTATACACGACATTCATTGCCAGTGAAATCCCTATGAAGTATAGCTTGGCATCCCAATGCAGCATTTTTAGCCATTCAGCAGATACAGTCAGGAACCAAACTGGTGCAAATTCTCCAAAATAGCTGTAATTCTGCTGGACAAGGAGTTCAGAAAGGAACAAACACACAGAAGCCACAACCATTTTCTGCTTTGCTTAATGAAGAGCTACCCACCCCCGTGTCTTTGCAGTGGACACTGCGGTGGGCCCTGCTGCCGAAGCTTGCTTTAGATCCATTTCAAGATGCTATCCGGGGCCTCTCTAGCCTTCATTTCTTTATCCTATTTTAGATGGAAAGGCTCGCCTAGAAATACATCTCAGTGCTCTTAACTGCATCTGCTGTGATAATAGGCAAGCAAACTAATGGAGCAGTGCAATATTTTTTACTCCAAACTTGCCAAAGATGTGTGAAGGGCAAACAGTTGGACGTATTTACATACATTCATGATCCAGAAAGTCTCAGTTCAGCAGCTGCTGCAGCCAAGGCAATCCTTCCCTGTTAGCCTGCCCGGAGAGCACAGCTCTGCTTCGCATCCTGCTGAGAGTGATGGGCGGTTTGCAGGGGAAGCCTCCAGAGTCATAGCTGGGCTGGGGATTTTTTGCTGGCTCTAATTTTAGTAATTGAAGTCGTAAAGTCTGAATCGTCACTTTACTGCAGAAGAAACAGGGTTTCCTCTCATTGTTTCTCTTCCCCCAAGTCACACACACTTTTTAAAAGCAAGAATAAAGATGCATATTTCACGGTACTGCAGCAGTTCAGCCAGGACCTCTGCTTAACTCAGGAGGCTGCAGTAAAAAACCCAATCTGCTCCAGGCGTGCAGCACTAGAAAATTAAAGGTCCTGTAAATTACGTGGCTATATTCCTCCCACAGCTCAATTAAGGGCTTTATTATTTGTCAATAAAGTACCAAATAAAAAAGGTATCCTCTAGATAAGGCAGCTGTTGCCATTTGGCTCTGGTGAACCTTTATTTATGTTCCATAAGTTTGCAGCATGAAAGTTGCTGATAGGCCATGTGCATTAATACCAGATGCCCCATGGAAACTGCTTGTGTCCCCAGGGCCAAGCCCTCAATAGCACACGTCTTTTCCATGGCACAATTCGCATTATCACTTTCTGCCTTGTAGCTCTGAAAGAGCAGACTCTGTCTCCCCGTTAACACAGCATCCTCCAGCAGCCACGGGCCCCTGTCCTGGGTCAGTGCATGCTCTGGCGGCCTCTTAAGTAAGGTGGCTGGTATGTCCAGGGGTGGCCAGAGATATCAGTAAGATTTTTTTCCTTCTGTACTCAACAGGAAACAGGACCAGACCCCTGAGCAATACCTTAATCCTTCTGAGAGTTGCTGTCACCCATTCCTAGGCTAAAAACGTTGTCTGCTGTTATCTGTGATGCCCACGTTCCCCCCTGGCTGTCCAGCAGTAACTCTGTGCAGAACTGAAGACTCTCTTTTCTTCCTCATCACCCATTTGCATCAACTTAATTAAAACATGGGGTTTGGGTTTTTTTAAGTAAAGAACAAAGGCTTATGGGCTTTTACTACAACTGTATATTTTCATCCCTAGGAAATGGTAGCAGCCCTCAGGAAGCGAGGCATTAAGACATCAGCACAGCACTCCCATGGCTTAATGTGTGCAATTCTCTCCCTTTCCCCAGCTTTTATAATTTCAGGCACTTCCTATTTCCTATTTGGATTCTGAGTGATATGAGTGTGTAATTAGTGAAAAAAGACATTAACACCTACAAGGCACTCTTCAGACATCAAAAAATCAAGCTATGCAATTCTGCTTGCTGCTTCTTGTAATTACAACACTAATTTCTTACTTTTGGGGAAAAATAAAATTCCTGTATTTCACAGATGATGGCAAAGCTAAAAATTAATTTAAGATGATAATGCTACATGAAAATAAAAACCTCTTCTGATTGAATTTCAAGGACTCTTCTGTTTAACTAGCTTCAAGAGTCCTTTTTTTGATCATAATAAAATTATTTGCCATATGGTTCAGATGCTTGTGATCCTCTCTCAATGAGAGGATTATGCATGAGATATAATGCCTACTGTAGCTGCAGCCAAGCACACAGCTGGCTCTGATAATGCCAACAAATGGCTTCATCTATCTCAATGTCACGTAGGAGCTGGTGCGATGTGAATCAGCTCAGAGTACAATTAAAATCTACATCATCTGTGAGAAAGGTGATGGAGGTTCTGACATCAGAGCTGCGCCAGATTCATCCTCTTTCCATTGTAACAGAAGAAACATGTTGGCCCTCTCACCCTGTCACACTAATGATGTGCTTTGCACATCCCTTCCTGTGCACATTAAAGGTAGTAAATCAGGGAGACTCCTATTTAAAAGCTTCACCTTTATCTGACTTCCAGTAACGAGAACAATTTCTAAATTTAAGTTAAGTGTATTCCTTGTTCCCCTCTCTGTGATGAGATAATGCCATTTGAAGTCTGCGAGTGAAATATGCGTAGAGGGGTTTATGATCCATACGGCCCCAAACTGTGACAGTATGCAAGAATTTCCTTGCTTTAACTCTACAATATTTAGTCGCACTAATAAAACCAGGTTTGCACATCCATTTCTTCCACCAAACCAAAGCTTATAACTACTTCACAACAAACAAGCTTGGTATCAGGACACTGATGAACCAACTCTTTTAGAGTTTTAAAGCTATAAGAGGCCTTGTGCAATGATTTTGCTTTATTGTTATATTCATTAAAGCGAAAACCCACAAATACGTTTTATTAGCATTTTCAACGACTTAACATAAATATAAGACATAATTACTTATGCCTGGCTCTCAAATTTTATTACAAGCCAGGGTTCTACTAAAGAATTTCAAGCCTTTGGATGTCAGAAATCTACAAGCTTGTCTGATGGAACATGGCAAGACACTAGCTAATGCTGTTTTCTCCTTTCCGTCAATTCAGCTGCATCAGTTTGTGTGGCACATTGCAAATGGTATTGCTAATCAATGCAATGTAGGCACTGGAAAATGAAGATATGCAGTTTTACACTCACTCGTGATCTTTACTGGGTTTGAGATGTAATCAAAGTCTATTTAAAAATCTTTAATCACACAATATACATGCAGACCATTTTCAACTATCTCTTGGTTAGGACTTCAGTCAAAGTCCCAGTGCATGCCCCTTAATTACACTGATAAATGTGTTTTTAAATGCTCATGTATTGTACTAAATAAGACAAAATACATTACATTTGACTTTCCACTATGTTACTCTAGTTTAATGCCATTTGTCATAATGGTGCTACACTATGATAAAAATGATGATATATATAAGTATTAAAATATTATGTTATGCACCTACACCAAAAATCTAAACCCAGGAACTCAATGCTGAGCTTCTCTCCATATGAAAACTAGCACCTTGTTGCTGATAAACACTCAATGATAACTGGAGGCTTTGCCTACACACCACCCTGCACACCTGTAACAACATCGCTCTTTTAAGTTGATATAGAAAAAGTGACAGCAACATCCTCTTCCACAAGAGCATACATGGCACAAGCTTTGAAGAAACATCTACATGACATAAAAATCCACTGTTTAATACAGCAAAAATTACAAAACTTAAATTTTAAATAACTAAATCTACTCAGAGTTTCTAAGGAGTACTTAAGAGAGCAGATGTCTCTCAACTTAGCAATACAATCCTCGCAGTTCATGTAAAATGTTATTGCTCCCTGGGGAAAAACAAACAAACAAACAAAAAAAATCCAAAGAAGAAAACACAAGCAAATTTTTTACTGCACTTGCTATGTCAGCCCATATCTAAACCTACTGAGCTACAGATAAATGAAACTGGGTGCCAAGGCTTCATGCCTCATTGGAGAAATGTTTGCGCTCTCAGACTTTAGTCTTGGGGTTTTTTTCCTCCCCAAATAAGAACAGCTGGTAACTGCATAACAATGCACCCATTTGTAATTCAGGTATGGGCTCCAGCAATTTTATCCAAGTTCACCTTCCCTCTTTTACCTAAGAAGATAAATACACAGTAGCCTATGTCCAAGTTTGAAAATAATTGCAAAAGCTCCTAAAAGCAGCCACTCCAAATGATAAATTGATGTTTTCTGTGCATCTTTCAGTAGCTCTGAAATAAGTAAGTCGAATCACAGAAAATGTAAAAAACATAGAGCAGGAATTCATAATATCAATAAAGATGACAGATATCATGCAACAGGCAAAAACTTCCTCCCATGAGGTAAAAATATAATTGGGAACTACTCACATGCTTCCTGAAAATTGTACTACAGCTACCCCAACTCAGCTTGAGAGAGTGATCTACACACTTATACACACACCTCTGCAGAGCTCCCACAAATCCAGGATTTTAAGAAAATCTGACATATACAGAAATTTAAAATCCTGGTATCAAATTTGATTAAAAAAAAAATATTCTGGAAATACATTCCAAGAGACTGACACTCTTAAAATAACAGAAATAACAGTTTTAGAAAACTAAATCTGGGCACTTTCTAACAACAGCAGAAAATCACATTGGCTAAATGTGGCACTCTAAAGAGGACACCAAAGTTATTATGCAAACAGAAATGCAACAGAGACATAGAAAGACAGCCTACCATCCTCCCTTGTTAAAAACCTGAAGATTAAAAAGCCATTGATTTAATGATTCAAAAATTTCCTTCTCTCTGGTAAAGTGGAAATTCTCGATGGTGTGTGACTCAGTCTAAGGTATCAATATAGTTCTAATATGTAACACTTAATAGCACCCTATGGTACAGTAATACTGTAAAGAAAATAAAGACAGGCCTAATCTCAGCATTGGCTACAGGAAGAGAAAGAAAGAAATGAAGAAAAAAGGAGATGAGAATGAATAAAGAAAAAAATGTTATTGTAATTCCATCCTTTAAGACTTGTGTGTGCTTTTACTTTGTCAATGTGCACAGTCAAACTGACCTCTGCAAGCTTTCACCATACTGCCAGACCCCTGAACTTCCACTGTTTCAAATAACCAGGCGCAGGAAAAATTACCTACAAGAAGCTTGCTTCCATCCAGAACAAAAGAAAAAAAAAAGTAAATATAACTTTGTTAAACTCTCCTGTCCCCAATACACACATACAAAAAAACCAAAACCTAGCTTTAATTCTTGAATTATTTGGTGAAAATAGCAGAAATTAGAGTGAAATGTATAAAGACACGCAGACAAACCAATATCAGATGCGAAATAGTAAAAAACCTATTCTTTAGAAAACAGACAGCTATTACTGACTCGATGAGGACCCTGTAGAGACCGGTATTGGGTTTGTGAGGCAAGGTTTTGGTTGCAGGGAGGCTACACGGGTGGCTTCTGTGAGAAGCTGCTAGAACCTTCCCTTAGGTCCAATGGAGCCAATGCCAGCCAGCTCCAAGACAGACCTTCTGCTGGCCAGGGTGGAGCCCATCAGCAATGGTGGTAGCACCTCTGCGATAACACATCTAAAGGGGGGAAAGAAAACTCCTACTGGGGGAACAACAGCAGTGGAGAGAGGAGTGACAACATGCGAGACAAAAAACTGCAGACACAGAAGTCAGTGAAGGAGGGAGAGGAGGTGCTCCAGGTGCCAGCGCACAGATTCCCCAGCAGCCTGTGGTGAAGACCATGGTGAGGCAGGCTGACCCCCTGCATCCCATGGAGGTTAACATTGGAGCAGATAAACACCTGCGACCCATGGAGGACCCCACGTCAGAGCAGGTGGATGCACCCAAAGAAGGCTGGGACCCTGTGGGAAGCCCTAGCTGGAGCAGTCTCCTGGCAGAGCTTGAGAACTCATGGACAGAGAAGCTCATGCTGGAGCAGGGTTGCTGGCAGGACTTGTGAACCCACAAGTGACCCATACTAATGCAGTGTATTCCCAAAAGACTGAACCCTGTAGAAGGGACACATACTGGAGCAGTTTTTGAAGAACTGTAGCCGATGGGAAGGACTCACATTGGAGAAGTTTGTGGAGAACTGTCTCCCATGGACCTCATGCTGGAGCAGGGTAACAGTGTGAGGGCTTCTCCCTCTGGGGAGGAAGAAGCAGCGAAACAACATGTTTTGAACTGACTGCAACCCCATTCCTCCAACCCTGTGCTGCTGCAGGGGAGGAGGTAGAGAATTTTGGAATGAAATTAAGCCCAGAAAGAAGGGAGGCGTGGGCAGTAGGTGTTTTAAGGTTTAGTTTTTATTTCTCATTATCCTACTCTGATTTGATTAGAATTAATTTCTCCAAGTCGAGTCTGGTTTTCCTGTAATAGTAAATGCTGACTGAACTCCCTGACCTTATCTCTGAGCCTTTTGTTGTATTTTCTCTCCCCTGTCCATTTGAGGAGGGGAAGTGATAGAACACAGGTGGACACCTGGCTGTCCAGCCAGGGTCAACTCACCACAAGCCCACATACAGAATGTGGTATTTTCAAGCCATGATAAACTAGACCACTAGTGAACCACTGAGACTGGAGAGGAGAAAAACAGAGAATCAAAACATATGATGTTCTTTCTGGTTTTCTCACACTTTGAAATTTCTTCATCTGTGATGTTCTCTAAACTTACTGTTCTATGTAATTTAGAAGCAACGAAGTGTATGGAGACCACTTATTTTAGCACAATTAAGTTTCTCATTAACTCACTTTGAAATATTCAAAATGTTTTGTTGCAAGGTTTTAACAGTGCATAACAGTCTATGTAATCCACTTCTGCACATTACCGAGGTTCTCACTACTGGCTGAGCACCTAGATGCAGATAGTAGCAAAAGCTACTACAAAAGAAAACTTTCATCCACTGAGCAAAATGTGTTGTTTTAGGATTTTTTGTTAAGATCAGAATTAAATTCTCTTTAGGATGTGAAATTTTCTTTACAGTTATTTAAATCAAATTACCTACAGGTCTAGGTGCTTAAAAGGTACAAGAGGTTGCTGTAGAATAATGGGTATATGTGTTCAGATTATTGCTCATCTCCAAACCGTATTGCTCCCTGTTTTAAAGATCATATTAGAATCTCAAAGAGCATGAAAAAAGGGAAGGAAGATAGGAAAAAGGGATGTTTATTTTTGAGCTAGCTCCAGTGCACCTTGGAGCTTTGATATTTTCTGTTCACCTTCTATTTCCATGTCTCATTTTCCTAGAACCAGCTGTCTACTCATAAAGCCAGAAAGGTATCACTTAATATAGTATCAGTATTCCTGGATAGCACTGACAGATTAGAAAAGGTTGTTGAAAAGAAAATGCATATATGCAAATGTTTTTTTATATTAAATGGAAACATTCCAAAATCTTAAATGATCCATGTGAAATTTTAATTATAACTTAACAGCTGTTTGAGCTAATTGAAGGATATCAGAAAGGTGATTTCCTCCTCATTGTAATTAAAGAGTTAAGCCTAATTTACTGTTGTCAGAACAAGACTAAATACCAATCTGGTCTGCTTAATTACATGAAAAGGTAAACAGGAGAACTGCAAGACAGACATCAGAATGCTTCCTCCCACCTCAAAAAAAAAAAAACCCAACACATACACCCCCCCTCCTCCCCCACTAAAACAAAAGTAAAACAGGCAAGTTTCACAGTCATCGCTTCTGCCCTATATCTTTTCTGGCAAAAAGATGGGCAATGACCTTTAAAGCAAGTGAGCAACTCACTCTAAATCTGCTCTGCCACCCTTTTATTAATTTTGCCTGGAAGGTATTTTCATTTCCATTTCCTCGGCTTCACAGCCTTATTGTTTAATACTGTGGCTATGCATAAAGGTAAACATATGTTTTGCACTCACTAATGTGGTATTATCTTCTTGTCACCAGCGAAAGAACAACGCAATACAGAAATAATGCTGAAATACTTGTTGGTCAACAACAATATAACAGGCTTTTTCCTATAATTTTGAAGGAAAATAGAGAGAACAAAAAATGCTTTAGATCTCTGTCATAAATATGTATTGTAATACACATGCTTTTTAATGATGCATTAAATACGATGGCTTTCGTAACATATATACACCTTCCAAATGCACCTGAACAGAAATCAGAAGCTCTTTCTGTAACACTAAAAGTTCAGAGATTTTATTTTCTATGCAATCCACTGATTAACAGACAACCTGTACAGATCATGGGAACTTTTCTACTCCCCCTTTTTCTCCCTCCCTTGCAACACAGCTGCCATTATTGGCAGGAAGCGCGAAAGATTTACCAGAGACATAAAGCCTGGCTACAAGTGTTAATAATATTGAGTGTGAAGTTAATTGCTAAAGTATGAATCATATCAACATTTATATATATATTATATATAAATTTACTAAAGAACATTATTGCCAACACGGTATACTAAACACCAAAGAATTCCAAAGTGATATATGCAGGTACAGAAGCAAAAGTGGTGAGACATGAGTGAAACAGTACTACTTGGGAATGATATTTCCCTGAAGAAAAGTGCATCTGCATATTTAATTTGCATTTGGACCACACCTGAAGCTCTGCATGGTTCATGTGCAATCAGCATCTCACCCTAGAGTAAATGAGCAGCGGAATTCCAGGAGAATAACAAGCAGCTCCACTACACGAGAAGTCAGCAATAGATCAGGAAGCCAACTGAAAAATGTGAAAATATTCGTAGATGTTAGGACCACGTGGATCAAGGAAGCGCCAGTGCATTATGGAAGACATTTGGATGTCTTCAACAAAGGCCAGTGCTGGTGGGAATGAAGAGCTGTTGGGAATGAATGAAGCAGTCTTAGATCTGCATAGAACATAGGCTAACAATAAGGCATCTTGTGCTGAATACAATCTGTGGCCAAAGAGCTCTAGTTTTCAGTTCAGTTAGGTTTAAACAAATACAAGCAAAATACAGAGGGACAATAATATACTAAAAATATTAGAGAAAAGTTTGCAGTAAGCACACTTTCTGCATTTTGCTGCACAAGAATCCTTACATCAACTCCAATCTCAGCCTAAGCACTAAACGCTGTTTATACATTCAATTAATGTGACTTAATCCAGCCATAAGCAGAGTATTTCAGATGACTAGACTGTGCAGGAATTCCCCTGCCTCCTTGTGCTCTAGTGCTTCTCCTGACCTTGACAAATCACTCGGTTATCCTCCATATAACATAATTTTTCTACATCTTTCTAAATGGCCAAAAAGAGACAATATACAGCAAAAACTTGATGCAGAGTTAAAAAGCATACTTGAAAATCATTTCTCACTAACTTACTTCAAAGAAGATAATAAAAGAATAGCAATTTTATTCTCTACATAATATTAGAAACATAAATTGTACACAATGTAGCTACCGTACTCTCTGTACAAAGCAGGGCTTAACTCCCAGGTCACTAGGAACTGCTAAAGATGTTCCTCTATCTTCCTTCCACTGCTTTCTCACTCTTTCTCACTCATAGTGCCTCACCCTATGCCCAGATGTTGTGAAAAATCTCGATGCAGATTTATCTCAGGAACATTTACCAAAATATTTACCTTTACAGGTATTATCCCACTGGTTTACTTCCCCAGATAAGAAGCTACTAGAATCAAATTATTTCACTACTCATCTTTCTCTGTCCTGTCAAAAGTATGTTTAACGCAATCTATGTGATGAATGTGGCCTCATGAAGAGTGGGAGGGAAAATTAATTTGGGAGGTCTGACAATGAAAAGATCATTTGTCATTACTGTGCTGAGCTGTGCCGACAAAAGACTAGAGCCCTGCAATGTATTGCCAGACCCCAGCGGCTGCTGCCCATTTTCTGCCCCTTCCTTTAGCAAACTCCTCCTTCCTAATGCTTCAGTTCGGTCTGAATGAAGGTTATTAGCAATACTAACCAGCCAAAGTGGCGAGCTTGGATGGGGTGGGGGTGGGACATGAATTTGTAAGAACTAATTTGTCTAATGTTCAGTAACAAAGGCAAAGCATCTCTGCTGTGAATTAATATAACATCAATCACTGACTAACTGCTTCAGCACATGTAATGAGAATATTCTCAGACCAACCCCATGGTCTGCACAGACAGCTGGGGAGATAATAACCCAAATGGAATTTTTATTTTAATGTAAATCCCACCTTCATAGCAAGAATGAACCTGGGAAGACTATCCTTGGTGTGTGTGTATGTATGCGTGTGTGCGCGCGCGTATATATATATATATTTATATATCTGTATACATACACACATATGCATAACAGGTTTTCAGAAAAAGTTTAGAATACAAGTATTTACTTCAAAAAGTAATGCCTGGTACTTAGAAATAATTTCAGTTGACTGTAAGTTTCCTGGTTGAATAGCCCTTTTCTCTTAATCCTCTCTGACTTGTTTTATCTTCTCTCCAGTAGATGTTTTTTAATGATGTAGTTAGCTCATCTTATTACAATTTTAGTTTGTATAAAAATAAAAAATGCTTGAAAGCAGTATAATATCCAGAAGAGGGTTGGTTTTGTTTTCTTTTTTTATCCCCTTCATTTACTGATCACATTAAGGGCAGGCACAGAAATGTATTTTAACAGTTTTACATTAAACATAGTCATAATCTGAAAAAGACATCCACTCACATTTTTTCAACAAGGACATTCACTGTTTGCATAGTAACAACCTCCCACTGTTTTCAAAACAGGAAAAAAAAAGTAAATACATTTTTTTAAGTTAAAAAAAATTAAAATAATCACCAATAAAAAATGCGTTTGTCTAGGATCACCCAGAACAATTAGTGGCTCCACTGGGCAATTTGCTGCACTTCCACCACTGGAAAGAATGAATTCTCTGTATAAAAAGATTTATCAGGGAAAGTTTAGGAGTGCCAGAGGAGCCCAAAGAATAACTCCCAAAACTGACATAGAATTAAGGAGGAGACAGACCTTTATTACGAAGGTGAAAACGAATATGCCATTTACAATTAAAAGGTTCACTGAACTCTGCAGACTGCTTGCATGCTTCAGCACAACTGGCCCAGACTGCTTGATCTTCAGCACTCCCAACCTCAGAAGGCTGCAGTAAATGAGGATATTTTATCCACTATTGACAACAAGGAGGAAGACAGCCCTTCTCAAGTCAGAAACACCAGAGAATGAGAAGATGTTGCAGGTCATTACTGAAGCACTCTCATCTCAAACACATACACACACTGCCAATTTATGCTATTACTCTGTTAAATATTTTGCTGCCTTCAGCACAGTATGATAACTTTAAAGACACCTAGAATGCCTCCTCAATCAAACCGTGGGCTTTCAAGGGTGAAGGGTGCACTGCTGTCCAGTCTGAATGGCTTGATATTTCACCTTGTACTGCATACACTGTTGGGCACAGGCCTCAA
This sequence comes from Buceros rhinoceros silvestris, assembly GCF_000710305.1. Taxonomy (NCBI): domain Eukaryota; kingdom Metazoa; phylum Chordata; class Aves; order Bucerotiformes; family Bucerotidae; genus Buceros; species Buceros rhinoceros. The sequence continues at coordinate 2,634 of NW_010421825.1, read as the reverse complement.
ATAACACACATACACACACACAAAACCAAAATAAAAGAAAAAACCAAAACCAAAAATAAGTTGAAAACTATGAGTTCAAGGCAAGTTTAAGGCCATACTACCCTCTTTGTCAAACAAGCCCTGCACTGTCACAACGTTGTCTCTAAGCCACCGTGACCCCGAGGAAACAACAGGAGAGAGTGAACTAGTGTTTCTAATCACAATAAGATTTGAGGAAATATTACGATCTGACATTTGGGGGGAAAAAAAAAGCTATAACACTGTGAGATAGTACTTCAGAGTGGCCTGAAATAGAACACAGAATTCCAGCTGCCTTTGTCAAAGCAACAGAGGAGCTGGGGGGAAGCCACGGCTGCCCAAAGGAGCATACAAAGAAAACACCTCTTTGTTTTTAGCAAAGAAAAGATGAGCTGCAGCCATCCTCCCAAACAGGCTTCAGTGTACCCCTGGAAAAGGCTGAGGTTTTTGCTCCTATGGGTGAAAGACACTGGAATTAATTGCAAGTGCAATTTCCTTTAAACTCCTGTAAATAAAATATGCATTTATTAGGACAAAAAAAAAAAAATGTTTGTAAGAATAGCCACACAACATTCTGACCAAGCAGGGCACCACCATACTCGTTAAATTAAACACTGGTTAAATTCAACCCAAAGAAGAAAAAAAATCAGTTTGCATTACTTAGCTGTGGAGTAATTACTTGACAAGATCAGAGAGGAACTATTAAACATGTACCTGAAATGTCCCTTTATCATCTGCATGTCATATAAAAAACCATTTTTGATAATTTTTATACATACAAAGTACTAAGCCTTTACTTAGACAATGTACATATACACTATTTTTTTTTACTGGAGGAAGAATGTCCTATTGCTCCAATCTGAATTAATGTAGAGCATAAGCTTCTTTTACTCAAGACATACAACAAGCAGCCCATGGCATCAGTCTAGAATAAGTCCTAGGGAGGAACTGTGATTCAAATACAGAATTCTTTCCATGATGGAGGAAGGAAGTAATTTGCTGCAATTAAACAGAGACTGCACTGTTTAAGACTTCCAGAAGCTGGTAGGTTGGGGCAGGTGCAGAGAATAAAGGCTGCATATCACAACAGCCCCTCTTCTTCTGCCCAGCTGGAAGGAAAGCTACATGCAGCCTCTCTCAGCCCACACTTCAATTCCCAGTATAAGAAAAAGGATTGGGAACATTCTGTCTCCCTGATCTTACAAAACGGTGTCCCTGGAGCTCTTTTGCAATTTGGTTTCTGATGAAGAAAAAACCCCAAACAAACAAAAAAAGATGACTCAGAGGGGAAGCTCGGAATCACATACTGAAGAACTTCTCTTTACATATCCTACACTGTTTCAACTCTTTTATAGAAAAGAAAAAATCTGAGGGCATATGATTTATTATTTATTTAAAGGTATAAACAAGAAAAAGAGCCTGTTATTCACTTTAAGTGTATCCTTCATCAGTTAAGAAAAAACAATTCAAAAAATTACAATGGTGATCAAATAGTAGCTCTTATTGTCAGTATAACTTTCCCTGTCAGTAGCCTATAAAGCACGTTACACTGTTGACACCCCCTTCAGATTATTTCTACAGGCCTACTCATGAAAAATCATAAATGATTAAATACCATGCACTATTGCCACTGAATACACACATGTATTTGGTTTATTTATGGCATGTTTCACACATACAAAGGGAATAAAATCAGGAATAATTATTTCATATTAATAAAAAGTAATCACTGCAAGTGCACATGGATTGTGTTTTTGTATGCTACTTGCCTGTGGGAAAATTACAGATAAGATTACATTGTCATAATTTTTATTGGGAAACAGCCTCATTCAAAAATGGGTATGCCAACACTCCCAATGACAATCAATGTGAAAAAGGAAGTCACACATTCAGACAATCTAAATCATCATTGATTTATCTTCCACTGTTGTTGAATTTTTTGCTTTGTTTGAGGAGGCTGGATGGTTTGGGGGTCAGCTGCGTGTGTGGAATTAAATCCAACTCCTAATCTTGTGAGTTATCTATGGTGTGCAAGGCAGACACCATCCATTATGTAGCATCAGTGAGTGACAGTATGAATAGCAGCCTTTGCCAGTTAAAGCTGTGATAAGACCCGGATTCTGAGAGAAGTTCCTGCTCCAGAGCAATCTCTATTGTTTCGACCATCAGTTTTGGCAGTAAGACTGATTCAAAGATAAGACAGCAATGATGCTGGAGTTACACAGAGAAAAATATCAGCAAATAATGACCTCATTTGCATTTAGAAAGACATCTATCAAGTTGATTTTTATTTTAATAAGATCCCGGGCAACATTGGTAAGATGAGTAACTTAAATATGCAGAAAATCTCAGCATCAGAATCTGATCCGAGGCAGCATTAGTCTATAGTCAGTATTTGCATTCCCACGAGTAAATAATTCCATGAGTAACTGTGTGGTAACAGCCCTCATCTCAACCTCACCTCATTTGTAACTTCATTGCTTCCGGTGGGCACGTTTGCTGAACTCTGCTATTAGCCCGACTTTCTGGCAGCCTGAACACTAAGCGTGCACATTCCTCTCCGGTGAGGTCGCAGGAAGGGTTGAGCAGGACTGGAGAAGGCCAGCCGCGACACCA
>NW_010421824.1:14147-14488 GCF_000710305.1 Buceros rhinoceros silvestris | reverse complement strand
GACCGGTGAGCTGGTGCCAGGGGTGATTGTTTCGCTGCGGGGGGCTCGGGAAGCCCTGTGGGGGCTGTGCTTGCTGTAGGGTGTTCTGGGCACTGGTGGTTGTGTGGACAGTTGAGAAATGCCCGTAGGGCCAGGCTGACACCGCAGCGGGATTGCTGCCGGCGCGGGGCTGGGGCACGACCCAGGCTGGGGCTGAGGGCTCTGCCTTCTGTCACAGAGCTGGGTCCTTTCGCTGGAACAGCTTAAACAACTCAAACTGAGCAAACCTCTCAGCTGGGTGAGCTCCTCCAGGCACTCACGGAGCCGTAAAACACCTGGGCAGGAGCAGGAGGGGCTGCAGG
>NW_010421824.1:13519-13968 GCF_000710305.1 Buceros rhinoceros silvestris | reverse complement strand
GTCCCTGCGGGAAGCAGCAACAGTCCCGGAGCAGCTCCCAAGCAGCGGGACTCAGCGGGGGGAAGCCAAAAGCGACCAAATTCAAACCAGATCCAAGAGGTGCCCTTTAGAAAAGAGAAACGGGGGCTGCCCCATCCTGGGGCCGCTCAGGCAGCCCACCAGGACCCTCGACCCTGCCCCCCGCCATCCCTGCCGCCTGCCGTCCTGCTGCTCTGCCCAGTGTCCCAGGGGTAACGTGGAGGGGCAGGAGCTGGGCAGAAATGCCACATCCTTGAACCAAACTTTGTAAAGCTGGACAAACTGCCAGCGCAGGTGCAGAGCCAATCCCAGGGACTCACTGTGGAGCCCGGGAGCTGTTCTGTACCGGCTCTGCTGTCCCTCCTCGTTCTCTGCGCCATGACGAGGGGCTGGAGTCCCGTGCGCGGCATACAATCCGCCAGCTTATGGGA
>NW_010421824.1:10442-13321 GCF_000710305.1 Buceros rhinoceros silvestris | reverse complement strand
AGTTGGCAGCCGGAGGGAATCCAGCTCCCGGGCGGATCGTGGTGTTTTCCCAGCCCTGTGGTCACCCCGCCACCCTTGTGACCTCTGGCACGAGGTGGAGGAAGAGTCAGCCGGTGATGGTTTTCCATGACTGGCACTGTTACCAGCGATGTCTGGAGCTGCTCAGGCTGGGCATGTCTCCAGGACTGGGACTAACCAGGTCTCTCGGTGCTGGCGCAAACGCTGGGAGGTCCAGGATCTCTGAACAAGTGCCGGTGCTGTGTGTCCACACAGCAGTGACTGTTCCTCTGCGGTGCTGCAGGGTGAGAGCAAACAGGGAGCTCGGGGGAAACCTTCTGTGGGGAGATGTTACAGGAAAAGCCACTGAGCTGTTAAACCCATAAACAAGCGGCGCACAACGAGCGCTTCCCAGCCAGGTGCGGGTCACGCCGTTAGCCCTCCACAGCCGCTGCGTTCCCCTGACACCAGACCTGCTGCTCACTCGTTCTTACTTCTCGGCTGTCGGGGCACCCCAGGACAGTGTTTAGACGTACAGCGGGCCCAGGCAGGCAGAGCCCTTCTCTGCCAGCCCCGCGCTGCTTCAGAGGGAAGCTGGTGAATTTGCACTGATCAGCCACAGAGACCGCCGTGTCGTCACTCACTTGTGTTCAGGGGCTGCTCCGGAGCTGGTTGTTTACACACTTTACTACTAGTGACAGCAAAATTCCAACTCCCTCTTCTCCCAGGTAGCTCCGAAACCGGCACTGATGGCTGAGCTTGTCCAGAGGGAGAGAGGCAACAAGCTGGTGACAGCAGCAGCAGCTCCTGAAGGCATGCACGGCTCTGATGAGCAGGTAGGGAATGCTCCTGCGAGCTGCCCCTCTCATCCCGGACTGCCCTGCACCGCAAGACCCCTGAGGGAAGGAGCAGCCCTTGATTGTGCCAGAGCGGCACCTCAGCAGTTCTGCTCTTCGCTGTCCTGCTCTGCCTGCACAGGCTCAGCCCACACGGAGCCGAACGGACCTTTCCAAGCCCCACAGCACCACATTTTTGTGGAGCTCTCCCATTTCCCAGAGTTTTCCAGCCTGAGGGTGGTGCTGGGAGCAAAGGGCTGGTTACAGTTCCTGCTGTTTCAGCTGCTTGTAACGTTCCGCGGGCACTTTCTTCATGGGGCTGGTTAGTTCCCGCGCAGTTGCACATCCTGCCCGCAACTGGCACTCATGCTGGTGCGCGGGCAGGAAGTTCCTCCCTCCTGGCAGCGAGAGAGAGCTGAGGGTTGATGCTATTTTGAGCAGGGTTTCTCAGGCAGCTGCCCTCAGGGAAGGAGGTCTGCTCCGAGGCTTCAGCCAGCCGTTTGCCAATCCAGCTGTGGGTGGAACCGGGCGCTTCCCCAGCAGCACAAACACAACTGGAGAAGAACCTGCCGAGGGGGATTGGTGTGGGTGTTCGTCAACCCAAAAGCCAGCAGAGCGCACGGGAGGGATGTCCTGGGGAACAGGAGCCTGAGCTCCTGTTAGCAGTGGACGAGAGCGTAAAAAAACCCCAAACAAACCTGAAATTGCTCATTACTGTAGAAAACTGGTTAATGCAGGAGGCCGCAGGTGCCCCGCCGCAGACAGTGAAAACCCAGGGACTGACCACACCTTGGGGAGCAGCGGCAGCAGTCGCCATCCTGACAGAGGGGTGGTGTGGCGATTAACAGCCTGGCTGACCCTTGTGAGGGAACTCAGACTGGCTGGCTACGAGCTGGTCTTACTGGTGCCCTGGGCTGGTAGCAGAGTGGAGGAGAACGAGCACCTCAGTTTCCCTGAGAAGCCCTAGAAGGGAATCTCATGTGAGCCAAGATCAAGAGTGAGTGAGAACAGACTGTGAAGAGCATGAGAAAAGGGGGTGAGAAGCGATCCGCAAAGCGTGGGGGAAAGGTGAGGTGTTTGGAGCTCCAGAGAGACTCCAGCCTACAGTATTTCAGGAGAGAATGCCCGTGGCAGGTAGCGCTGGCTCTTCACAGCGCAGAACTGCACTTCAGAGAAGTTAAACATCACCTTCCTCAGGAACAGGGGTGGAGGGAGCAAAGAACCGGCCCCGCTCTGGGGACAGGAGTTGCCCATGTCTCTGGACACGTTGGTGACGCTGGTCAGCTGCTGACGCGTGTTGTGTCTTAACACTGACCCTCTGTGATTTCAGGTGAAGATGTTTTGCTCTTAAAGCAGTTTGGTCACAGAGGATTCCAACAGCAAACTGCACCGGGATGAACCACGCAAGGCACCCGCAGGCTTGAGTTCTGCTTGACATGGCCATGTTCTACTAGCCCTGCCATGACGGCATTTTTTCCCAGTGTTCCCAACTGGATTCAAGATGCAAAGCAGGAGGAGGAAGAAACAGGCTGGAAATTAGTCCCCAGACCAAGAGGAGAAGAGACCCAGAGTCCAGGAAAATGCCAGTGTGAAATATCGGACACCTCCTTCCCTAACGTGGACAAGCTGAGAACTCACCCGCTTTCTCACAGCGAGCAGAGGCCCTACAACTGCCCCCAGCTGCACTGTGGCAAAGCCTTTGCTTCCAAGTACAAGCTGTACAGGTAGGTGCCCCCCAGCGCCTCCACCGACGCACTGCTGCTGGGGGAGAGGGGAAAACCCCGCCGCGGGGTTTTTGGCTTGAATTTCTGAGAAGGTGGAGGAGGGGGACTGCCCCTGCCACCTTGCCAAGCAGTTGGGTCCCAGACGTTTCCGTCCCTGGCGTCTCTTTAAGCACCTTCAGAGAGCCTCAGGTAACACTTCACCCTGCGCTCCGGCTGACTCCTGCTTCACTAAGGAGGAAATTGAAGCAGAAAGCGCAGCTCACAGGTTAAAAACCAGCCGGGGAGGAGAGAGCAGCCTGCCCCTTCCACAGGCCCCACCTCT
>NW_010421824.1:7525-10198 GCF_000710305.1 Buceros rhinoceros silvestris | reverse complement strand
CTGTGAGCTGGACGCTGCATGAACCGCAGTGTCAGAGAGCGTGAGGTACCGGGCCAAGGCCAGTCTGCGGAGGCTGTCACCAGACGTGGCCACAGCCTGGTGCCGTCCCACCAGTGGACTGGTGTCTGTAGTCTGAAACTGCCCTGGTTGTCTCTGTTGTTCCCCCCTTCGGTAGCCCCAGCAGGGAGATGAGGTGCTGAGCAGACGACTGGAGCGTACCTGTGCGGGGTCAGGGGGACGTCCTAGGGAGGAGGGTGCTGCTGAGGGAATCAGCAGGGGCGGTAGAATGTCAGCGGGGATCTTTGTGGCGTGAAGCGTAGAGCACCGGGAGAGTCTGGAAGAAGGAGGGGGCGTTCTCTGTGGGGTTGGGCGCCCGTCTGAGCTCCCTGCTTCTCTCCCTCAAGGCACATGGCCACGCACTCTGCGCAGAAGCCTCACCAGTGTATGTACTGCGAGAAGATGTTCCACCGGAAGGATCACCTCCGCAACCACCTGCAGACCCACGATCCCAACAAGGAGGCTCTGCACTGCCCCGAGTGCGGCAAGAACTACAACACCAAGCTGGGCTTCAGGCGACACCTGGCCATGCACGCGGCCGCCAGCGGCGACCTCAGCTGCAAGGTGTGTCTGCAGACCTTCGAAAGCACCCAGGTCCTGCTGGAGCACCTCAAAGCTCACTCGAGGCGAGCTTCTGGCGGGGCGAAGGAGAAGAAGCACCCGTGCGACCACTGCGACAGGCGCTTCTACACGCGGAAGGACGTGCGGAGGCACTTGGTGGTGCACACGGGGCGGAAGGACTTCTTGTGCCAGTACTGCGCGCAGAGGTTCGGGCGGAAGGACCACCTGACCAGGCACATGAAGAAAAGCCACTCCCAGGAACTGCTGAAGATTAAGACGGAGCCCGTCGACATGCTGGGTCTGCTGAGCTGCAGCTCGTCTGTGGCAGTGAAGGAGGAGCTGAGCCCCGTCCTGTGTATGGCCTCCAGAGACGTGATCGGGGGGAAGAGCTTCCCTGGCATGTTGCCCGTGGGCATGTACAGCACACACCTCCAAACCGTGCCCAGCTCAGGGATGCCCCATTCGCTGGTCCCTAATTCTCTTCCCATGGGAATGAGCTACCCCCTGGAGTCGTCTTCTCCCATCTCCTCCCCACCGCAACCTCCTCCAAAGTATCAGCTTGGATCTACCTCATATTTGCCTGAGAAACTACCCAAAGTCGAGGTGGACAGCTTTTTGTCAGACTTCCCTGGCAGCCTGTCTCTCTCCTCTGGTGAGCCTCAGTCCTCCTCGCCTCAGCCTCCCGCCCTGGATGAGGCTTTGCTTTCCAAGAGCCCTGCGAACCTCTCGGAGGCTCTCTGTGCTGCTAACATGGACTTCTCTCATCTTCTCGGCTTCCTCCCCCTAAACCTTCCTCCTTGCAACCCTCCAGTGTCGTCAGGGGGGTTGGTCATGGGCTACTCGCAGGGGGAGGCGCAGCCACTGCTTACCACTTTGCAACATCAACCTCAAGAATCTCCCGGAGCCGGGGCCTCGCTGAACTTTGGGCCCCTCCATTCGTTGCCCCCTGTCTTCACCTCCAGCTTGAGCACAACCACGCTGCCGCGGTTCCACCAGGCATTCCAATAAGCTGGACCCAGCGCTGGAGAACAGACCTTTCAGCCGCCCGTTGGTAGAGAGCCTTAAAACGCACAACTCTCGCTCCCCCTCGGGGCGCAGAAGCTTTGCAGAGCTGTTTAGACAGGAGGTTTCTGATCTCTGGAGGGAGCACTTGTAGACTGGACCAGCAGAGATCCCCGTGCGAGTCCCAGTCCTGTACAGCGAAGAGATTGCAGCTAATAGACTGGAGATATTTTATCTAATTTTTAATCTGTGAATCAGGAGCCGCGCTTAGCACTGACCTTCCCCCGGACCCTGGAGCGACGGTCCTCTCTGGGAAGGGACTGTCCCTGAGAAGGAGTTGAGGCTCTTTCATCGTGGGCTAGACGTTTCTGAAGAGTCCAACTTCCATTTCATGTTCTCACACTGCAGTCCTGGCCCAGCAGCCAGCCCCTCCCCAGGGAGGAGGAGGAGGAGGAGGAGGAAGGAGACACGCAGTGCGTGAAGCCAATGGGGAGGGCTGTCCTTCCCCTCTACCTCCCGTCCCGCTTCCTCCACCGAGCACCGCTTCCTCCACACCAGTGTTATGCAACAAGAGGGTTTATACCGAGAGCTCAGAGACGTCACCTCGTCCTTCGCGGAGCCGTTAGGTTCAGCTTGTTACAGTGAACATTGTTTACACAACACAAACCTGTTTCCGCCGTTACAAGAGTAGGAGGCACCGGAATACACTGGTTTGAGGGCTGGTGTAGCTACAACACTGTTTACACACCGAAGTCAGGTTGCACTGATTTCTCGTCATGTACCGTGTTCTTCCCCCATGGGGAAATACGCTGATTTCTGGACCACTTGGGCCGCTGTCGGCAGCAGCTCCCCGCGTTCTCTCTGCCTCTCCCCGCGTCAAGGGGAGGGAGCAGCTCGTGCAGCGTAGCGGGTTTGGTGGGGTACGGAGGGACCCTCCCCAGCCCCTCCTGCAGGCAGATGGATGGTGGCTCTGTGCTGGAAACCAAAGCGGGTGAAGGAGCGAGGTCAGGAGCTGGGGGCCGGTGGTGCTGACTCCTCTGGGGTGCGAACGGG
>NW_010421824.1:6899-7404 GCF_000710305.1 Buceros rhinoceros silvestris | reverse complement strand
GACGGCGCGCCGGCCCCTGTGCTGCCACTTCCCTGGAGAGGAGGAGCAGAGCCCGAGTTTCCAGGGGTTTCACCACAGCAGCTCAGCGAGGTCAGTACCTTTTTGGCTTACCTGTGGAACAGTCTCGAGGGGTGTGCTTTAACCTCAGCCCAGGAATCAGGAGGAAAAACTGGTCCCAGCTTCACGTACCCTCTGTCAGGGGCTCTGGAGCGTTTTCCCCAACACTAAGAGTTCTAACAAAGGCAGGGGGTTGGGCCTGCAGTCACCCTTCAGTTTAGGATTTGGTGCCACCAGCCTTTTGGTTCTCTCCTTCTCCTGAAGTTCAAGTCCTGCTCCTTCACGTACCCTCTGTCATGGGCTCTGTAGCGTTTTCCCCAACACTAAGAGTGCTAACAAAGTCAGGGGGTTGGGCCTGCAGTCACCCTTCAGTTTAGGATTTGGTGCCACCAGCCTTTTGGTTCTCTCCTTCTCCTGAAGTTCAAGTCCTGCTCCCCTGCCCTGCCTC
>NW_010421824.1:6003-6295 GCF_000710305.1 Buceros rhinoceros silvestris | reverse complement strand
GATTTAGCGTAGTGACCCTTCTCAGAGTGACTGTTAGTGCTCACTGCTTCGCCAGGCATAGAGCCGTGTCCTGGGGCAGCCAGCCGTGCTGAAAGACACTTCGGTCCCCAATGGCCGACGAGTTCTTGACCTCAGCGGAGTCCTGTGGCAGTGGTCTCCCCGGTGAGCCGCAGGGCTTCCTGCTCCCACTGTGAAATGTTGCCTTCCGACGTCCGACGAGTGCCTTGTCCTCTGACCCAGCAGAGGCGGACGGGGCGGCTCAGCCCGGCCGGGGCCCCCCGGGGATTACGCA
>NW_010421824.1:5071-5849 GCF_000710305.1 Buceros rhinoceros silvestris | reverse complement strand
CGCGTTGAATCCCGCGGCCCCGCCCGCCGTTGCTTTTCCCTCGGCAAACGGACGAGTGTCGCCATAAGCAGTTCCCCGCAGCCTTACCCCCTCCTCGGCCAAGAGGACGCGGGGTTTGAGCAGCAGAGGGTCGCAGCTGACCCCTCGCTGCCCGGGAGGGTCCCCAGGGTTACGCAGTGCCATCTCACCACCTTCTGTTCCACAAGGTGCAGCTTCCTCGCTTCTCGCCTGCGTTGTGCCCTGACCCGGCGTCACCACTGGAGTTCCCTTAGCAGCGGTAGCTGAACTTAGAGCCAGGCAGCTTTTTCCTGCCAGTAGCTGTCAAAGAATAAATGGAATTCATTTTGCTATTACTTGCACGTGTGGTTTGCTTTCCCCAGCCACCCTCCCAGGCAGAACCACAGTCCCAGGTCAGTGAGAGGACGGTCTAGACTGGCCCAGGGAGCGTGTCCAGAGGCAGAGCACTGGAACCCGTACCTGGGAGTTACTGGAAAACAGATTCAAAGTTCCCCTTCCACAGCAGAGCATAGAACCTGCAGGTGTTTCTGTCAGCCAGTCTGCATCCAGCGAGGCTGCCGGGACCCAAGGCACTAAGCACGTGGTTCACACAGGAATCCTTCCTGGAGCTGGTTACCGAACAACCTGTTCGTGTTCGTTAAGAAAAACCTCTGGGCGTCCAAGCTACACCTCTGAGGAAGGTCCTGGCTGTCGGAGAACCAGCCGGACTCAGCTGCTCAGGGACAGGCTGCTGGGCCTGCGGGCACAGCTCAGCGCTCAC
>NW_010421824.1:3437-4970 GCF_000710305.1 Buceros rhinoceros silvestris | reverse complement strand
GGGGGGGGGTGCCCGAGGGTCAGCAGCCGTTGTCTGGGGAGGAGGTGCATGAAAAAGCTTTTATCCCAGAAAAGTCGTTGTGTCCAGGGCAGCTGAAGCCGTAGAGCAGTTTAAGGGCTACCTGAAGGACTCGCCCCACGGCAGAGCCTGGGGCCGCCCCGCTGGGGTGTCTTTGTTCAGGCACAAAGGTGGCATCAGCAGCTCCGGCAAAGGCTGGGTCAGAGGTTTGGTTACGGGAAGAAATGGGGTAAAGTGGGGCTGACCAGGGAGGGGCCAGCGCCCACAGCTGGGGTACGAAACCACAGTGCTCCAGCCTGGGAGAGGGCAGCACCCGAGCAGAGCCGGTGTGACCCAGAGCCTGGGTGCCTCCCAGCCTGGTAAAACTCTGCGGGTTCCAGCTCGCTTCGTTGGTAATAGAGAACCGCAGGGGGTTTGCTCGCCCAACTGGGCCCTCCCAGGCTGAGGCTTCCGCAGCTCTGACAGCCCGGAGATCTTCCTCCCCATGGGCACAGCCGCTCAAAACCCCATTTGCAAGGAGGAGTGATGGAACCTGCATTTATCTGGTGTCTGAAGCTCCAGGTAAGGAGTTTTCTCCCGGAGCACCTGGAGTGTCTCCACATGATTTCACTCGCCACAAAGAGCTTTAGGCTAGAAACAGGCAAGCAAAAACTGGCCACCAGGCAACAGATCCCGTTGTGCTGCTCACGGTCTGCCCCCCGCGATGAGCACCGCGTCCCTCCTGGAGCAAGTCGGGTTTCTCCTGCGTGCCGGTGGGTGGCAGCGAGCGGCCGGAGCCTCCTCCTCGCTGGGCACTCGCAGGGGAAGCCGAGGCTGCAGTCGTCCTTCCCACCATGGCCCACACGCCAAAGGACGTTGGGGACGCAGAGGCAGCTCCTCTGCACTGGGAGGTGGCAGTGACACAGACCGTGAAAGGTCCTGGGAAAGACCAAGGCTGGGGGATCTGGAACCCGGTTTTTGTGACTGTGGACCCGGCCAGCTCTGCCTTTCCAGCCGCGAAAACCCTCCACGTGGACGTGTCCTGCTAGAAACCAACCGTCCTTCCCTTCTCCCTTCAGCTCCCTCTGCCTTCGCTCTCGCCCTCCCTCACACCCCGCATCCTCCGAGTCAACTGTGCGAGCGGAGGAGCAGCTCTGCGGCAGAACATGCCGGCACAAGGGACGGCCCTGGGTGAAGCCTGCGGGACAGGAGCTCCCGTCACCCGGCCAGGGCCCTGCCCCACAGCCTGCTCCTCTCAGCTCAGCCTCAGCTCTCGAAGGGAGCTCGGGAGCTGCCTCACGGCACTCGCCAGCACACCCTGCCCCACGCCCACGCCTTCGAGCAGAGCTGGCAGCGGGAGCGGGCACGTCCCGCAGCTTCTGCTCGGAACCCGTCTGGAGGTTACGCCTTCTCCTCGCCCCACAGAGTGCCTCAGCCTGGACGGGTCTGCACACCCACAGCGATCCCCAGAGCCTAGAAACCGTGGCTAGAAGGGTTGTTCTGCCCCGTTTGTCCCGATACGTTCCTCAGAGGCGG
>NW_010421824.1:2984-3252 GCF_000710305.1 Buceros rhinoceros silvestris | reverse complement strand
GGGTACGGCAGAAGCCCCCCGGGGATGCCACGAAGAGTCACCCCCGGGAACAGCCAAGCTCTGAAACTGCTGCTGGAGGAAAAGCTGCTGCAGGGCGTTTGCAGCCAGGAGAAGCCCCTAGGGGCCGGGCGGCTGCGGCCCACGCTGCGGGAGCGGGGGCCGAGGGCAGCGTTCGGTCTGGAGCCGGCAAAAATCCCAGTAAGGGAAAGGGTTTGAGCTTCCCCAGCCCGGGGAGCGGCCGGGAGACGCAGGGTGCCTCTGGCTGGGG
>NW_010421824.1:2504-2799 GCF_000710305.1 Buceros rhinoceros silvestris | reverse complement strand
CCCGCCCCCCACAGCCCTCCCCGCAGCTGCTGGAGAAGCTTCCAGAAGCTTCCCATTGTCGGAGGGCGACAGCTGCTCTGACAGCAGAGTTCCAGCGCTTTCCCCGCACCGAACAACCTCTCTGAACGGCGGCTGGGGGCTGTAAACAAGGCAGCTGTGCTGTGAAAACATGAAGTGCCCTTAGCAGAGGGGCAGGTCATCACTAGAATCAGCTCCTCCACTGTCCTGCAAAATGAATTTCAAATTTTTAGTTGATTTTTCAAGTTTTTATAATGAAGTTGTTTATTAAAATCAT
>NW_010421824.1:1422-2070 GCF_000710305.1 Buceros rhinoceros silvestris | reverse complement strand
CTCCCACACAACCCCAGCACGTCCAGCTCCCCTGGCCTGCGCCTCGCCCCGCAGCCCTGGAACCAAACCCTGCAGCCCCAGACCCAAACCAAACCCCGCAGCTTCAGCTACCGCCAAACACCGATGGCAGCCCCGGACGCGCCTGGACAGGGACGGAAGGGGCCCAGAGCATCCTGCCCTCCGGGAGGTGTCTCCTCCAAACACGGTTTAAAGCCAACAGCCACTGTCAGGGCTCTGGTGCTTCTCTGGGTTTGATCTAATTTTCCGTTCTCCGCCGAGGGCAGCCCCGGACGCGCCTGGACAGGTACGGAAGGGGCCCAGAGCATCCTGCCCTCCGGGAGGTGTCTCCTCCAAACACGGTTTAAAGCCAACAGCCACTGTCAGGGCTCTGGTGCTTCTCTGGGTTTGATCTAATTTTCCGTTCTCCTGCAGCGCTCCTCAGCAGGGCTCCCCCAGCACGGGGGCCACGGCAGGGCTCGGGAGCTGAAGCCTCCCTTTGCCTTTGCAAAGGGGAGAAGGGCCCGTCCTGATCATTCCCGGGTTTGGAGTAGAGGATCAGCCTGCTCCAGGCTCAGCCGCAGATCAAGGTCACGGATGCACAGCAGCCCTGACACAGGCAGCCCCGTGCTCTGTCACCAGCCGCGGCTG
>NW_010421824.1:752-1056 GCF_000710305.1 Buceros rhinoceros silvestris | reverse complement strand
TTTCCCGGTGCTCCCAGCCCGTCAGCCCTCGCCGGCCCCATCCACGAACCACCGCAAGCCAAACAACCTGTTTCCCACACGAGAGGAGTTGCTCAAGCAAGCTCACCCCGCGGCCCGGAGAGCAGCACAGCAAGAAACGAGGAGCAGGGAACCCGCCGTCCCTCCCTCGTCAGCGTCTCCAACAGGCGCTCGCTGCTCTCCTGCCTCACACACCCTCCAGCAAGACATCGAGCTGGAAGCTGGCCATGGGGGCCCACCAAGACACCTCCAACATACCGGTCAGAGGGAACAGCAGCTCCCGTCT
>NW_010421824.1:0-493 GCF_000710305.1 Buceros rhinoceros silvestris | reverse complement strand
CCCCGCGGCCCGGAGAGCAGCACAGCAAGAAACCGGTCCCAACGCCTCGACCGGCAGCGTCTCCCTCCCACGTATGGGACGGGAGGAGCCCACCGCTCACGTCAGGTTTACCGGGAGAAACACAGGACAGGAAACCGCGGCGGGTGCCCAGCTCTGCTTCTGACCGCGGCCACGCACCAAAGACCCCGCAGGTGTTGAATGGGCAGAGCGTTAGGAAAAGAAAATCCCAAGAGGTGGCTTGGGAGAGCCCAGGAGAGCTGGACAACAGGACGATGGCAGATTTATTTACAGTAGGACACAAGGAATACATACAGTAATTAGAAATTACAAAGAATACAGAGAAAACACTTTGGGGAAGGGAGAGAAATCAATGCTGGCTGCAGCCCCTGGGGCTGGGGCAGGAAACACAAGAAAAAAAAAAATAAATCAACCAAAACCTCATCGAGGGATCTCAGATGAGAATGGGGACAGGACCCCAGGGCACCGCTGTCCT
>NW_010421823.1:1115-1635 GCF_000710305.1 Buceros rhinoceros silvestris | reverse complement strand
ACTTGCCTTCTGAGGATGGGCTCCGCTGGGGTGTAAATTCGCTCCCTCCCACATAGTGACTCTACATAAACACAGCCCCCATCCCATCTCTTCATCCCAAATTTCACCACCACCATCATCCCTGTTTGCTCCCGCTGCTCTGGGGTCCCCACATCAGGGAGCACCTGGGGACTGAGCCTGGGGGGTCTCCGCGCTGCTCCCTCCAGCCAGGGGGCAGAGCAGTGGCACAGAGCTGGGCAGGGAGCTGGGCACCGCTGGCTGCTGTTCTGCTCAGGCTGGGGGGAGCAGGACAGAGGTGACACCCCCAAAGCTGGAGCGTGGGGTGCAGGAAGGGCCTGGCCGAGGGGGGAAGCTCTGGGGGGAACTGTGCAGCTCAGTCAGGAGCAGCGGATGGGCATCAAGCTCAAGGAGGGGCTGCGAGACGAGCAGGAGACACATCGAGCTTCCCCATGGCAATGCTGGAGGGATTTGGGGTGGAGACACTGCTAAGGGCAGTGAAAGCCCCAGGACAGACACCCGT
>NW_010421823.1:0-963 GCF_000710305.1 Buceros rhinoceros silvestris | reverse complement strand
ACCTCTCCCCTCTCCCCAGCCTCGCTCCTGCCCCAGGACACCCACGTCCCCACGCTCTGACTTGACCCCGCAACCCAGGGGGAGTCAGGGTCCAGGCAGTCTCCACACCGGGCACCTCCACTGGCCGGCTCCCCCCCGGGCCCCTCCACTTCCCGCCCACACCACGTCCTTACGCTGCCTGTGCCGAGCTCCCAGCTGGGCAGGCGGCCCCCTGCCCTCCTTCCTCCAGACCTGCCGGCACCCAGGGATGTGCCCGCAGCACCCAGGCAGGGTCCCGCTCCTCCCGTCCGCGTCCCCTGCCACACACCCTTGGCGAAGCCGCGCTGGACGTGCCAGCAAAGGCGCGAGCTGGGCTGCTCCGGCACTGCCTTACGCTGTCAAAGAAGGGCCGGATCCTGATGGCGATGTGGAGGAGCATGGACTGCACGTCCCTCTCCTCCACGTGATCCAGGAGCTTGGAGAGGCTGGACATGGCCTCGAGCGCGACCAGGTTGTGGGGGGCGTCTTTGTCGTCCAGCCCATTGACCATGGACGCCAGCAGCTTGGCCCCGTGCTTCCTCACCTGCAAGGGAAGCGGTGGGAGTGTCCCTGCGGGGTGAGCCCGGCACGGGGCTGGCAAGGACGTGGTCCTGGGGAGCCCGGCGGCAGCAGCTCTCGCTGCCGTCGTGGAGGAGCTGGAAGGACACGTAAATCATGACCGCTGTGGGCAAAGGGCCTTTGGCACAGTCGCTGCAGGTGGTAACTGCAGGCACCGGCTCCCCGCCTGCTGGAGCCACCACCCAGAGCGGTGTAACACCCAGCAAAGGGGGAAATTCCGTTTGCACAAGCCACGTTAACGCTGACACGGCTCCAGGAGCAGCGCTCGGCTTTGCGGACTGCGCCGTGCTGCCCAGCACGGCTGAGGGAGCAGAGCAGGGAAGAGGCGAGGACGGGCACATGGAGCCAGTCACCCACTGCCCACTC
>NW_010421822.1:1751-7549 GCF_000710305.1 Buceros rhinoceros silvestris | reverse complement strand
GGCAGGAGAGGAAATGCAGAGGTCAGGAGAACTGGGGGCAGTTTGGAGTGCAGCTGGTGTGCCCCCCCCGGTCCCCATCCCTAGCTTCGCCAGCCGCCGCGCTCCCCTTTGCTCATGCCTCGCTGGCAGCCCAGCGCCAGAGAAGCACCAAGCCAGCAGAACCGAACCCGGAGTTAAACCTCTCTGTGCTGCCTGGCAAAAAGCAGGCTCGGAGCACTGGTGCTGCCGGTCGATGGGCTTAGGCACTGGTTTGTGCAGTGAGCATGGGTTTTGACACCCAGACCCCTTTCCCCACAGCCCCGCTCCCTGCCCGTCTGCAGGCTGCACAGGGAAACCCTGCCTCAAGGTCAAGACTTCAGAAATTCTTCAGTTATTTGGGGTTTAAAGAAGCATTTTGACACAATAACCTTCACGGGTGCCGTAAATTCACCGCGATCTCCAAACAGCACCTGATCCCAGCACCTGCCATCCCCTGGCATGTGCTAACCCCCATGCCAGCAAGAGGCAGGTTTGGAAGAGGGTGTGCTGGGACACCAGCCCTTCCCAGCAGAGGCCGCCGGATCAAGGCAACGCGTCCTTTATTTCTAGGAAAGCTGGCAGGCGCGTTCCGCTTGGCTTCGGCCAAGCCCTGGCCAGTAGCAGCACCCCTGCCCCGCATGTGAAGAAGCACTCTCAAAGGCAGCGCTCAAGCAGAGATCATGCGACTCCAAACGTGACAACTGCCTTTTTCTCTTTTTTTAAACTCTTTCTACCAAGTTTTTCTGGCAGCTCTATGCATGTGCCAGTAAACTTGGGGATAACGAGGCAGCAATCGCACAAGGCACACTAATGAGGAGGGTTTTTTCCCCTTTGTGGCTCTGTTTTGGGCACGCACGGGTCTCAGTGCCAGCCTTGCCGCAGGTCTCCCCTCCCGGCTGCCAGTTTGGGTACTGGAGCACAAAGGCAAAGCACTGGTATGAACTTAGGCAGGCAACAGGATGTTGATCAAGCCCTGCAACTGCTGCTGCCCTCCCAGGGAGAATCCCCGTCTTCCCTCCCAGCAGCAAACCTAGCCGAGCAAAACGGGGAACAAATCCTGCCTGGAGACCTTTCCAGGCTGGCAAAATTGTAAATAGATGAAAATTCTGACTTCTCTCTAAATATGTATGATCCGGGCTGTAAATATTATTTTGCATCTCTAATTACGGTATTGGGTTTGGTGTGTCTGCAACGCAGTTAAATTACGCTGCTTGTTACAGCTGCCACTTTGAATTTGCTGGCTCTGAAGCTTTTAAAATTGAAATGCTGACTCTGAGCACTCGTTTCCCTTTGTTTGAAAGGCCTGTCATCTGTGTTATACGTGCAGGACTCCAGTCCTGCGCTTGGTGACCACCTGGCTTACGCCGCAGCCGTCCAGCAGTGCTTGGGACAGGACTCCTTCCCTTTCCCCACTCGGTGGGGGGTGTTGGCGGTGGAAATCCCATCTAACCCACACTGAGGATCCCTGGAGGCTGCTGTACAGCCGGGGGTGGTGGGGGTGCTTGGCACAGCTGTGGCAAGGCAGTGACCTAAGACCAGTGTTTGCTCTTTTCTAGCTCCTAAGGGAATGTAAATATATCTATGTCCATCACAAGATGATACGATATAATATATTGGAGCTAGACTCCGTGATCCTTATGAGTCTCTTCCAACTTGAGATATTCTGTGAGTTTATGAATATAGTGTAATCAAAACCTGCTTGGCCCCGGTTGCTGGCTTTCTAGGCAGGTTGTGGAGAGGAGCTGGCCATGGCAGAACAACACGTACGAGGATTGTCACCCACCAAGGAGCTGTTTCCCGGCAAAGACTTCAAATCTAGCCAAAAATTCACAACACCCTTTTCTGCCTGGCAGGGGATCCTCCTGCTTGGTCTCCCCTGGTGAGATGCTGAACCCTGAGGAGCGCTCAGATATCAAGTCTGGGAAGATGTTGGCACAAATAACCATCCGCAGCCCTTGAGGAGAGGATAATATGGCTGGAGGGAGTGGGAGGGGTGAGTAACTGCATCTGCCCACCTAAATACTCCTTAGGATGAAGACAGAGCCTGTCTGAGCAGTAGCAAACCAGCTTTGCTATCTGCAGGGGCTCTTCTCTTTCCCCATCCCCGGCTTGCTGGAGCAGCATTTTGGCTCCCATCCCATGCATGTCCCCAGGTGGGAGATGCCTTCAGATGAGGATGGGAAGAGCTGCTGTGCCGGACCTGCCTCCCCGAGAAGCAGCAGTAGCGGTAGCTGCTCTGGGCCATGGCAGGATCCAGTGCAGCAGCTACGTGAATCGTTCCTGGGACAGACCACCACCACCTCTGGATCTCAGGAGCAGGGCTATGAAGACATCAAGGAAAATATCACATCCTTTTATTTCACGCCTTTATACCGAGGGGGTTGGTGTTTTCTTTGCAAGCTCAGGCAAGTGTCTGCTCAACATCCCAGGGGATTACTCATCCCCTCTACTCTTGGCTTCTAATTAGCAACTAAAGGGGAATAAAATAATTAAATATGCCCAAGGTAATGATACTTGGAAACTTCAGGTCACGTTTCAGCCAGGGGAGGCGGCGAGCAGTTGGAGCAGGTGAGTTTGAAGTCTGTGGGAACCTGAAAGGCACAAAAGAGAAGGGAAGATGTAGGGGGAAAAAAAAAGACAAAGGAAAGGGAAAAAATATTAATCATCCACTGGGAAAGCATTACATTTGAGAGTTAAAATGATGTCTGGAGTAAGGGCAATGCTTAAAGCCTGTCTGTGCAGGTGCTGGGCAAGGGGGGGACACCTGGGGACCCCCTTTCCTGGGAGGGTCTGCAGGGATGCTGGGCAGCCCCTGTACTCTGTTCTCGCAGGTGAGAGGCAAGGTAAACTCAAGCCCTTTTATTTCCCAGCCCAAGTTTGCTTGGTCCTCATGCCCTTCCTTCCCTTGGGGGCTGCAATTCTGCCCTTGTTAGACCTCGAAGTAATTCCCATTAACATGTATGAGAATTTCATGATCAAAAGACGAATCAGTCCTTTCATCTTCCAGACGTGCCCAAACACATCGCCCAGCCCCAAATCCCCGTACCGCCAGGTGGGAGCTCCTGCCTTGTGCCAGGGTCCCTTGGGATGCAGAGCCCGAAACTCCCAGAGTGGGGAGTTTGTGGGCCCAGGGTCACCCGCCTGGACCGAACTGCAGGGCATCACTTTGGCATTCCTTCCTTCCCTTTCCCCCTGAGAATAAATAATGAGCAAATCGCCACCCTCTGCGCACCGTTTTTGCAAGGGGAAGGTAATATTGATAGCCCATTTCCAGATAAGAAATACAGAATAAATCCCAGGCCCTTGCCCGGAGGCATAGGATGAGCCAGCGGCTGAGCTGGACTCAGAAACCAGGACTTGGGAGTCCCAGCCCTGGCGCAGCCGGCTGGGTTGCAAGGCGGCTCCCACACAACCCACATCAAAGCGCGCGGCGGGGTTGTGAAAGCGCTGCAGGTTTGCACGCCGTGCAATTCCTGCTTAATGAAAATCTGCTCTTCCCCCTCCCACTGCGAGCGGGCCCTCGACAAAGGTGTGTTCCCACTGCCACAGGTGTGGCCACTGGTCAGCAAAGCCCACCGAGGCGGGCAGTCACCCGGGCCAGGGGCGACACACGATGTCTCTGCCGAGAGCTGAGCAGCTGCAGAAGCTCAGGTGCATTATCCTAAAGCTGCATCGAGGGGCAGGCAGGGGTTTGGCAGGGATGCAGCGGCTCCTGGGGAAGGAGCAAGGAGGGAAGGCAGATGATGGGCTTAGCTCATGTCTGCCACAGAGATCAGAACAAGTCCTTGCTCATTGTTTCCTGGTAAAAAGAAAGAAGTCACGCCACTGATCCAGTTTCACTCCCAAACGGTTTCCAAGGCTTTGCCTAGGCACACCGGGAGCGGTTGGGAACGGCTTCCCAGGGCAGGTGAGGGGTGATTCATCCTCTTCCTCCTCTGCCAAAGGGCTGGCAAAACAAAACGACGTCAGCAGCTATTTCCCCTGTTTTAAACGCTTGTTTATCACCAGCAAATAATTACCTGACATACCCTGAGAGACTGCAAATAAAAGCCGAGCCTGCTTTCTAAGCAGGGATCGCTCCCATGGCTTCCTGCTGGCTTTCAGCCTTTTGCATGTGCTGGGGGTTTGCTGGGTGCCAGGAGGGGCGCATAAGCCCCCTTATTTTCCCTATTTTGTTTTGAAAGGCTGGTCCACAAAACAAGCCTTTGCACCTGTGGCTTTGCACCCCCAGCAGCTCAGCCCTGGCTGGCCAAGGCTCTCCTGCGCAGCGCCCAACCCAAACAGGCAGCTGGAGAGCAGCTGTGCTGCCCTTGCTTGCTGCCACAGTGCTGGGGGCACCCCTGCGTGCCCTGCACTGCCAGGGTGCCACAGGGCACCAGCACCCTGCCTGGCAAGCAGCAGACAGCAGTCAGGCGCAGTGGACTGTCCCCTCAGGGACTGTCCCCTGGGGTCTCTGTGTTGTGCCCACACTGGTTTCACAGCTCCCTGGCATCCCTGTCCGTGGTCTGTACCCACCTGAGCCGTGGTGCTTCACCAGTGGAGCCCTGTGGCTGCCTGGGACGTTGTATCTGGGCAAAGGACAGGTCACCAAACCTGGCACTGCTCGGAGAGCGAGCTCTGGGGAGACACACGCTCTCAGAGAGGGAAGAGGGGGACGTGCAGCCACCCTCAGGGCCCTCTGAAGGTGATGTGCTGGGCTGGGTCCCGAAAATGGTGGGCACCAGCGGCAGAAGCAGGTTCATCACATGCTGCAGCGTGACCGTGGGTGACTGGAGCTGCACATCCTTCAGTGGGGAGTCAGGGCAGACCCGTGCCAGCTCACCTTCCGGGAGGCGGCTGCTGCTCTTTCCTCCTCTCCTGCCTGGCACCAGCCTTGAGTCACTGCCAGTCGCCGGCACCCGCCGCCCCCCACCGGCCGGGCTTTTGGCAATCGGCTCTCATCACCCCGGGTGTCGCAGGGACGGGTTTCTTCACCGCGCCTTCCTGAAGCTTGTCAGCCTCCCTCACTCCATTCCAGGGAGTGCTGTCCCTACCATGCCCTGCAGAGCCATCACCCTGGCTCAGCCATCACCACCCACCCACAAGCGTCATCTCTGGCTCTGCCTGGAGCTCCGGAGCATCCCGCTGCCTCACCCAGCAGCTCTGGGTGCTATCTCAGGGCAATCGCCACGGATGTGCCTGGGGACAGAGCCCGGAATCCCACACAGAGGACGCGGCCGCCAAGGGTACGGCTCTGTCATGGTGAGGGTGGGCAAACAATTCCCACAGGGATCCTGCCCGTCTACCTCGGCTCTGGGGAGCAGCATCAGGCTTATTTAAATGACGGGGAACTGCCAGGCTCCCCCAGCAAAAGGTGGGCAGGGGCCAGAAGACAACCCGGGGCTCGCAGGGCCCTATAACAGGGGTTCCTGCCCGTCTCCCTCGGCTCTGGGGAGCAGCATCAGGCTTATTTAAATGACGGGGAACTGCCAGGCTCCCCCAGCAAAAGGTGGGCAGGGGCCAGAAGACAACCCGGGGCTCGCAGGGCCCTATAACAGGGGTATTAAAGCAGCATGAAGGTGTCCCCGGGATCCCGGCTCTGCAGCCCATGACCCCAGTTACAGGCTGTTCCTGGAGGTGGCCCAGCTGAGGAATGTCCGATTGACAGCCCTATTCCAAAATAATCACAGAACAGACCAGGAGCAGTGTGAGACCCCCCAGAGCCCTGACTCCTGGACCTGCATCACCTGGAAGATGCTTTTTACCTTCCTGCAAAAAAAGGAAGGAAAGAAAGGAAAAAG
>NW_010421822.1:0-1609 GCF_000710305.1 Buceros rhinoceros silvestris | reverse complement strand
TCATTTAGTGGCAGAGATTGCACAGTGCCGCTGATGTTCTGTTCCCTCTGTATGGGCTTCATCTTCCTCCCCACCTGGCTAGAGGAGAGGGACTACTTTGGAAGGGTCGCTTGTCCCCGCATCCCTGGGCTGCCACCAGCCAGGGACAGGGGTAACCTGCCAACACCGTGGCTTTGCCCAGGTGGCCAAGGGAGCCAGGCGGTGTGGGAGGATACAGCGGATGCTGCAGTGGCGTTTGCTGATCCCCGTGCATCCGACACGACATGGCTGGAAGCATTTCCTTGGGTACCATGGGAGTGCTCAGCTTGTTACTTCATGTGCAGCACTCCGGGGAGATGTGCCCACCTCTGCCATGACACCCGCAGCACAGAGGGTTGTAGCTGGGGCCAGTGGGTGGCCACTTGCACGTGTGTTCCACAGCACGTTTGTGTTTCTCTGCTCCTGTGGGAGTGACTGACGCCCTTGGCACATGCCTGGTTCCTGGCACCATCCCCTGCCATCACGCCCTGGTGCATCAGCAACAGCATGATGCTCACAAGACTGCGGGGCTGGCATGCCAGGGCACTGATGAGCCGCTGCCAAGGTGGCAGGGGCAAAGAACGGGCCCATCACCTCTGCCTTCCTTGGGCTTTCGTGTACCTATTTCCCACACTGGCGTGGCTGGGCTGGAGGAGACACTGAGCTGGGCCACTGGCACCGCTCCCCACCAGGTCACTCAACCAGCTCCAAACATGCCCAGGCAGCTGGGTGGTAGAAATACTCCCTGGCCTGCTGTTTCAGCTGGATTAGCATCACCTCCAACAAACTGCCTTAGCCAGGCACTGCAAGCAAAAGCCCAGCTGTAACAAAACACCAAAGCAAAGGAGTTTCAGAGCATGGGGCAGCCGAGATGGGGTACCACTGGCACCACAGAGCACCCAAAAACCCCAGGGGTAAGGAGGAAGGGTGCTCCACAGCTGGCAATGCCTCCTAACCATGAGGCAGTCCCTCCCTGCACCCAAAATCTCAGAAAGCATAATTTTTTTGGTGCCTTCCACCCCAAACCCTCACTGCTCTTTCAAGGGATAGGTAAAACCCGCCGGAGAAGTTGACCAGGGTGATGGCAGTTTGCCCACCACCCTCCTCCCTGCACACCCGGCTAATGGCACATGGAAATTAATTCAGACAAGTGGGACGGAGCACTGCAGCTGGGAAGGAGACGGGGCCCCGAGGTGCCATGTGTGGCGCCGAGGGTATGTGGGTGCTGCTGTCCCGGGGCACTGGGAGGGCACTGCAAGGCTCCGGCTGGGCCAGTCCAGCTTGTTGCTGTTCCCGCTTGCGGGGAGGGTGTTGGAGCCATGGAATGGGGTCTGGGGCAGGGACCACATACTTGTCACCCCGCTGGGCCAGCTCCTCATCCCTCCACCGTGCTGGTTCCCCTTCACCTCGCTATGCCAGCTCTGGGAGGAGGGGGCTGGGAGTTCCCAGCAGCGGTGGCAGCCCGGGGATCAATAAACCCCTCTGAGACATCTGGGGGCTCGGCAGATTGATTTTGGCAAAGGGCTGGGCTGTGCCCTGGATGCACCCCCTGAGCCCCTGTCCCTGGGAGCAGAGCAGCGCTCCAGGGCAG
>NW_010421821.1:1459-1802 GCF_000710305.1 Buceros rhinoceros silvestris | reverse complement strand
CAGAGGAGGTGTCCCCCTTCCAGCCCCATGGCGCCCACCTCGCACTCCAGGAGTGCCACAATACTACCACCTCTACGCAAGACATGGGACAATGACAGGGATGCTCGTGGCTGGTTGGGACAACCAAGAGCAGCCGGGGGAGGGGGCAGCAGGACCTGGGCTCAGGAGATCAGCAACCCACAGCAGGGAGTGGAGCTCCCCACTGAGATGGGTGGGAAGTGGGGGGCTCCCTAGCACCCCAGCAAAAAGTCGCCGTCATCTCCCCTCGCCGGCCCTGTGACTCCGTGTCCCAGCCAGGCCACCAGCTTCTCGAGTAGGGTAGCTGGGACCCCAAGGAGCCAGC
>NW_010421821.1:894-1267 GCF_000710305.1 Buceros rhinoceros silvestris | reverse complement strand
CTCCCCCGCCCTGCACCCCCCCATCCCCCCTTGGGAAGCTATTTTTAGCCGGAGTGTGGGAGCAACCAGTGAAAGAGGATAATGAGGGTCATGAATATTCACAAGTGCGATGAGGCAGCCAGATGGAAGGCAGAAGTGCTGCAGATGATGTGGGCCGGTGCCAAGGACCACGCAGCAGGACCAAGCGAGGCAAAAGCCCTATGCCCATGGGACACTCTCTGCCCTGGACACCACTCCCTTTGGAGGTGCCATCCCCCTTTGGATGCCACCCCCAGACATTGGATGGGATGCCATGAGATGCCATCTGCCCTGGATGCCATCCCCTTTGGAGGTGTCACCCCCTCTGGATGCCACCCCCAGCCATCGGATGCCA
>NW_010421821.1:0-758 GCF_000710305.1 Buceros rhinoceros silvestris | reverse complement strand
CCCCTTGATGCCCCCCCCAGCCATCGGATGCCACTCCCATGGGACACTGGCCCTGTGAGCATCCCCACTTGGCAGAGCTTGTCTGTCCACGCAGGCCCGTGGTCCCCTGCAGGCGTCGGGTGCTGGAGCGGGAAGGATACGCCGTTTCCAGGCAGGGCCGGGCAGGGCTCCAGCGGCCAGCTGCTCTTCCTAGCCAGGATGCCAAGTGACTGTAGATCTCCCTGATCTCCCACCTTTCGGGGGCTGGCAATGTCCCATGGGCATCCCCTGGGTCCCTTCCCATCCCGCGCACCTTGTTGATGCGGGGGTCTGCCCTCTTTGGGGAACAGGAGGGATAGGGAGGCTGTGCGGTGCGCTCTGGCACCCCAGTGGCGCCAGGAACCCCCTCGCACAGCCTTGATGACCCCCTGCTTGGCATCCTGGGAGTGGGTTGGGTGCTAGCAGGGGGGTGGGCACCCTGGGGCAGGGTGGCACCTGCCCTCCTGCTGGCTGGGGCAAAGGGGGGTCTCCATGGGAGCGCATGCCAAGGGGGCATAGGGGTGCCTGGCATGGCCAGACCCATGTCTGCTGGTGGCACTGGGAAAACCCGCTCTGTCCCACGGCTGGCAGCAGTGCTCCCCAGTCCCCAGCCCCGTGTTGGGGTACCCACAGCCCACTCGGCAGCGCTCAGCCACGTCAGTGAGGCCAGGACAGGATGGAAACTCACTGGAGCAGGCTGCGGGAAACATCGTCATGGGACATGACATCAACTTCCCTGC
>NW_010421820.1:41033-52572 GCF_000710305.1 Buceros rhinoceros silvestris | reverse complement strand
TAAAATAAATAATAACTTCTTAATTATAAATAATGAATTATAAAGAAAACCAACAATCAGCTTCCACCTTCAAACCTATCACTTCTCTGCTTCTATACGGAAATTAAAGTTTCACGTCAGCCGTACCGAGAATCCAATACGAGCCTGATCCTTTGCACATAAACCACCTGCCTTTGCTCCAAACTCCCAGAGCCTTCTACATTCTCCCGTCCCTCACAGGCCGTACGCGTTCCACAGCTCTGGAGGTGCCACAGCTTCTCGCCTTCCCGCGAAAAGGCGGTGCCAGCCGTGTTCCGCACGCCGACACACCGCAAATGCTAATTACACAGATTAAACAGGTTTTCTCTAACTGTAACCACAGCCTTTGGAAAACAGTGTGTTCCACGTTTTAGTCTCTGAAACAGGAATTAAGGAACTGTCTTTGGTGACAGTCTGCTCTTTTTACCAGCAAGAGAGTAACAACGCTCAATGGATTTCAATCAAGAATTCAGAGGAGGAACGAAAAATATTTTACATAGTTCTCTTTCTTCACATGCGCAACTAAATCAGGCGTGTCTTCTCAGTATTCGTGCAGATAGATACTGTTTTCCTACAGTTATAAATAATCACTGAGATTATCATCACAGAAAGAAGTGAGCGGGGAACAAACACATAAAAGCCTTTCTGGTTTTGTTTATTTTTACAGCCTATTTCACAGCAATTTTTCCTATCATAAGCCAACCGGTTAGGCATTGCTGAGAGAAACCTTGTCCAACACGGGCAAGAAGGGAAGCAGGGAAAGAAAAGAAGCCTTGGAATTATATTCTCAAAGAAACTAAAAGCAAACCAAAACAGGGCAAAATATTCAAACAACATTATATTAGACATGATCTGCCCGATTTTACCAGCTGGGAGAGAAATGGCAAGCCAAGCATGTCCCTGTAGCTGCTCTCCCAGTTTGCTAATTCTTCACTAGTGCACGTACCTACAAAAGACTTCAGCTGAATTCGGGTTTAATCTCTCCCTAGACTATCCTGGAGACATTCTGTTTAAATATGTTCTCATTTTCTTCCTGCCATGTGATGCGTTTCTTCCCTGGAAGTGCAGTGTGTTGTCTTGAGAGGGTAATACAGGTAACAGTTAATATATAATTGAAAAAAAACCACTAGCATTTATCAACTCCACATTCCACCGGTGCTATTAATTCTTCCAGGATCTACCCACAAAACTGGGGCCACAAGCTCTGGGACTCCAAAACGCTGCAAACCATTTTTGACTCCAGCAGCAGGGAAGGAGGACAGTCAAGAGACGTCAATTTGCACAGAGACCAGGGACTAAACCAAGTCTCTGCTCTGGTTCTGACAGTTGCCCTTAGAACTTCCTCTCACTCTCCCAGAAATACACTGGTGTGTGTGATTTCAAGGAAGCAAGAAAAACAAACTATCCACAACAGACTCGGGTTTCAGTTTCAACGACATCTAATTCTTCAGCTGCAGAGTGCGCTGAGCATTCATTAATCTAACAGCAAAACTGGCTGAACCACAAAGTCTAAGAGGAAGACTTTAATCTCTGCTTACTGTGTTTAATTGTTGTTAAAAATATCCTCAGTGTAGACACTTACTAGACACTAACAGATCGGTATCTAGCTCCAAGGATGTGGATGAAATACGCAAACTAAATGATGTACCAACTAATACGTAACACTAATGTCAAAGACACAAATTCTGTCCAATATCCAGCAAAACTCGGTTTACAAAAAGATCATCTTTGCATTTTACTAGTTAGTGGTTTATGCTGCTTTCACCTGCAATATTGCTGCATTTTCCAGAATCCTACACTAAATTCAGTGGCTGCTTTACCACATTCTCTCCAACTAAAATTATTGCTGCAAGTGTTACTGGAGGGACGCAATGCAAATAGAACTTGTATTCTCATCTCTACTCCTAAGCTGTACTCCTGCCTTGAAAAAGCAGAATGCAGGTGACAAAAAACAACGCTTTTTTTTGTGCTTTTTTGGGTACTTTTCACCAGTAACACAATGCAGGAATGACTTGAGAAGGTTAGCTGTGTGACTAAAATTATCACGTGAGTGGTTCTCTGCATCTCAGACAAGCCTACACTTACCAGTCACTGAAAAGCCACTGAAGTCTAGTTAAGAGAGAAAACAAACGTCCTGGCAACGGGTGTATCTGTCGCCCAAATCCAGTTTCCACTTCCGCCACCAAGAAGAGCCTACGTACCGATCTGTACGTAAGAGCCTAGAAAACCACAACCTCTTTGCCTCTTTCCTCTCAAGGCCCGCGGATCACGAGCGCCCTGCGGATCACGAGCGCCCGCTTACAAAGCTGGGTGGCAGGAGATCTGCCCCTCGCAACCGGCACTGGGTGGTCCAAGGAGGACAGAAAATTAACTCCATGGCAGGCGGCTCAGAAAGCAAGTTCACACGTGCTCTGTACGCACGAACACACAGACAACCCCCCAATCTCTCTAAAGACAGAAGAGGATCTAAATATCGTCGCTCCTTTTGGAAGCTGCTCATCAGTCACAAAGCTACCAGGTGTGCAAACCACCCCGCCACACACCAGCGAACCCCCTGGCACGCGCGGCAGGATGCTCAGGCCTCGCACTCCGGACTCCGGTTAAAGAGCTCACCTGAGCCCTGACACCCAACAAACGACTTAGGGAAGCCTTCCTATAGCCGGATGCAGATTTTCTTCCAATATTACTGTGTTACTCCAGAACAGTGCAACGTGTATGAGGGTCTGAAAACTGCACAGCTATGTGAATATGGCATGCCTGCTTTTTATATATTTTTATTTTATTTTTAAGATTTTAATTATCAAAGCAGAAAAAAAGTATTGAAGGTTAAAATTTATATTCGTTAAACTTTTGTTTATTTATCTAAGCAGAAAAAATCAACAAAGTGAAAAACTGAAAAATATTTTCAGTAATTGAAGTAACTGACATTAAGTAGGGAAGGGAAATTCGTACTTCGTTTTAATATGCAATTTTAATATAACACCTACTTAGGATGGCATTTGAGAGTTCACATAAATATTTTAACATTCTAAATTGCCTCTTTACTGAACTGTACATAATTACATTTATTATTGTCATTTTCGCTAAAACAGACACCTAGTAAACACGCATTTAATTTCAGTACCTTAAAGCAGTAACGGAGCTGCACCTTTGCCTGCATTCTGTGCCCATCTTCACTCTGCTGGGGACTGTTTTCCACTGCAAATGATTCCTTACGCTATAAATGCACACTGAGCTACGTAACTGGCTGCGTGGTTGAAATGGCTTCTGGAAGGAGGATGCAAAATCTGAACTGTCACCTCCAACTCTGTTTCTTAGTGGCAGAGGCAGAGTTCCACAAATAGCGGGGAAGTTATAATCAGAGGCTGTGTGATGTCCTGCCAGGGTCTTTACTAGGCTTCTAGAGTACAAAGGTCATATATTATTTATTTAGACAGAATAAATATGGTACAAACCATACGAGGTTTTAGAAAGCTGCTGTGTACTTCTAACCGAGATGATTCTGTGAGTCTGTAAATCAATGCAATGTACGTCACAGTTCAGAAATATCATTGAGGTACGCCTATAACTGAAAGGTGTCCTCTTCAAGGCATGGTCTTGATTCAAGAAACTCAAGACACGAGCTACCATCTTGCTCAGCGAGGATAGAGCTTACCTTGGTTTTTCATCTAGAAGAAATTTCCAGGAGATTCCTGTCTCTTTCAGATAGTTAGACTGAGCGGTGCTGAGAGGAGGATTCCTCTTATTACGAGTTTCCAGAGCGTTTCACATGGCTGTATCTTTTTTCTCTACATATAAAATTACTTTCTCTTCTGCGTTTGTGTAGCACATTGTACGAGATGTTGTCAGGATAAGCACTGTGGTCCATCCTCCTCAGCCAGAACATACTTTATCATAAAGGGGTTGGTTAGGAATTGATTCTCACCCCAGTTCTGCCATCACGGTAACCAGAGTCCGTTGGTCCAACGACTCGCGCCTCGCCTCTGCTCTCCTGGGACCGGGTAGTGGAGCTCCGATGTTTGCCAGACAGCTGCTGTGCAGCTTCATTATCGCCACAAAGGAAAACAGAATTACCGCAAATTGTTGTTCAAGTACTTGAAATGCCTGACGTCTTCAGTAACATCAGCAAATCAATCAGTATTTTAAGTACCTACAAACACAGACTGTTCTCTAAAAAATAAACACCTTTTTCCCCTTTGCAGTTAAAGAAAGGACTAAAGCAGTCGTCAGTCCTGTCGGGAACCCTGCGGCCCCCCCGCTCTTCACTTATTAACAGGATGGAAGCCTAAAGCACATTGTGCCTCTCTCTCTAGACAATGTTTTTATTTCAACATTACTGATTTTCGAACTTGACAGAGCCTTTAATAAGACATAATAGGAAAGTGAATGTCAGTCCCAAGAGTCAGAAACACACCCCGTTTTCACCTGTCTGAAATGCAGCAAACAAGAAAATGAACAGAGAGAATTCCTTCAGTATTCTGTGTTAAGACACTTCTGTTATATCAGTAGGAACCTAGAGTATACAGGAGACATATACGGCCTCTGGAAGATGTAAAAAATCACTGATTTTAGAAGCTTATATTTGAGATTTTTTTTCCTTAGGCTGCATTTATTTTGATTATAAACAGTATTCTGCCAATTCAATTTAGAAATAATCTGACTTCCTACCTTATCCGAAAAACACAGCTATTAGTGAAAAAAAAAACCCCCGAAATGCCCCCCAAAAGGTATTTGTCTTCTCCCAAGCTTTATCTCTGCATAAAAGGAATTTAGGATACACACGGTCGAATATTGTACTATGCAGAACTTGTCTTGAATTTTAACCTGGAAACTCTGCTATAAAACTCATTAAGAATACCATTGTTACGTCATGTTATACATTATATTTACTATAATATTTTGCCGGAAGGGAGATTTGACAGTACAGACATCTCAGTTTCAGCGGACTAAAATGTGCAAAGTCTGTTCATATGAAGAAACTTTCTTAAAATGAAGCCTAGTATGGAAAAACTCCTACAGGCAGCAAAACTTCACAGTGATTCAGTTAAAACCAGTCTCTCAGTATCATGATATCACGTTTGTTTTGCAGGAGTAATCTCAGCAGTCTGCAAAACTTTGTGAGTGAAGAGTCATTTTAATGCTTTGCTTTTTTCATCGCTTTCCATTTAAAGCTCTTGATGCATTTTACGAACACAGCAAAGATCTCCTTATTCAACAGAAGATGCTACAAAGGGGTGACAGTGTCTGAGGACAGAGTGGCTCGGGCAGTTGCGAGGTGCTCGTTTCCAACTCTGCTCTGTGACTGCTCTGAAGGACAGATAAATTCGCTCACTCATTTCACCTCAGGACCTGAGCATCTGGTGACAGGAAAAGGCTACGTGGGACCTGTAGTACATTGCACCTATTCTGCTGTTATGCCCAAAAGAGTTCAAGGACATTCTAATCTTAAGCGCACCTGGAGACCTCTGGCAATGTCCTAACTCGTTAACCACCGGAGTGTTTATAAAACACTGATTCTACCAGGAAAGAAAAAGTACCGTCAAACTCGTGGAGAGCGGAAAATTTGACAATTTAACGCTTAAAGTCTTTCCAATCTTCTTTGTTTATTTACGTAGCATATTTAAGTAGTATTTAAGCATTTATTAGCCTGTTCTAAGGAGATCTTGTGTCTCAGCATGTAACAGACTGATGATTCCTGTTCTTCCAATCTTCCTTCAACGGCAGAGTTCTTCCTGCACCTGTCCTCTCCTCCTCCCACTCCTCTCTGCCATTCATCTCTCTTATCACTGGAATGCTGAAACTCACTCAACACATCGATCTCAACGAGATCCCAGTCAGGATCAGCGCTCCTCACAAAACGAAGGATACACAACACGTATCAAATGACAGCAAAGTCAAATGCACATGGTGTTTATCAAGCAAATATAAAATAAATGATACACACATACGCGTTCCAGCAGCATTACGGTTTAGAAACAGAGCGGCGCAGTAAAATAACGCCCAGACTCGGTGCAGTGCCCTAGCACATGCTTCAGTCTGAAACATGGCAATGGAGTTAAACACAGGTTTAAATGCTTCCTTTAAGTGGAACCTACCGTGAGTTTTTCTGCTGTTACCAAATCTGCCCGTGCTTGTAATTGATACGGCTGCTAAAACATAATTTATCTTGAAGTACAGACCTTTTAGGTTAGCAGTTATTTCATTTACAAGGCTAACCCGTCCTGGGTTAATTGTGTTCTATCTACCACACTGATTTCTAAAAATGAATCACATTTCCAAAATATAATCATCTCAATAATCCTTTACCAGCTTTGCTGTCAGATTCCATAAAGTATCTTCCATCTCAAACTAGCAGGAGATACTTTCAAAACAAGCAAAAGGAAGTGGCTCTCGGTGAGATGCAGGCTAAGCTGCGGGACCTCTTGCTACGGTGGAAGGTGGATGATGGCTGGTTGTGGGGCTCAGAGACCGCGCGAGTTTAGAGCAGAAATCCGCTGCAGCTACTGAATAGAAAGAAACTATGCGTGGCTGTGTACATCTCTGGGATGGCTGAACACTTAGATTACCCAGTCGAAATACGATACACAATTTCCTTGTTCTTACGCAGTTCCTCGGGCATTCAGTTGTGGCCAGTGCCGAGGACAGGTGACAGTCCGAGGGGCTGGACAATCCGCCTGCTGCGGGATGAGGCCCGGGACTCGGCTCACGTGCTCATTCTTACGGTCAGATATTCCAGTCCTTCCTGAGGGGAACTCCTACTCCTCGCACACTACTGTCGAGTGAACGATCAGCAACAGCTAAACAAAATATAAAATATTGCTGACTGAGACTTAACCAAACCCTGTTTCAGCCTACCAGCTAAAATTGAGAAAAAAGGTTTCAGCGTTTTTTAATTTTCCCGTTTTAAGGAAAAAAACTAACTATCCATTTTGTCAGTTCCACCCATCATTAAATAGCTCCAGATGCAGTGTTAGAATAATAGAGGTTTCAAGAATTTTTAATGTAGTCCACTTTTATATTCAAAATTAAATTTCAAACAAAACAGATAATAACAGCCAACAAAATCAAGACTGCTTTACTGATTAACTCAAGTTCTACCCGTCAGTTACCACGTTTAATGACTTTTAATTCAATCTGACAACAGCACAGATGTCCTCCAATATTCTTAGCTAAAACAGGGAGCAAAAGTGATTGAGTCTGTAAGAAACACTCTTTTGCCTTATCCCATTTCCTATCTATTCCCACCGGAATCAGATGCAAGAAGAAATTCCACCAGAAGATTTTTCCTCATGAGACAGCTGACTGATTCTGCAGATGCAGCTCAGTAACCAACTTTTGGGCACTTCTCTGAACAGATCTTCCTAATCGCTCTTTACAGGATATGAGAACAAAATTAGAAAAGGGGCGGGGGAACGCAACTGAAGCAACACAGAAACTTCACGGATCTCTACGTGCCATTTCATACCTCGTGAGCAGCCAAATATTTATTTTCATTTTTATGTGGAAATTTTAGGACGCCGAATCTTGGATTACAATTGTGCCAACTGAAATTTCTTTCAAATAGATGTGGCAATCAATTCCACCACTTATAATCCACAAGAAATGTGAAGCACGAAGGACGCAGTTACTTGGAAACACGCTTTCAGTCTCAGGAACGTAAGGCGAGTTTTGGTATTGTTTAGACTGAAGGTGGGAGTTTTGCCTCCTGACTTTATTCTAAGCAATGCAGCAGTTTCCTTAAAATGCTGAAAATTTCCTTGCATTACCGAAATGGAAACCGTATTCGTGCAATGTTAGCCGGGTGGGATCACCACCAGGGTACCTAGCCTCCACGTACTGTTGGAGGCTCAGGGTCATCCAAACTGTAATTTCTTTGTTGTTTGAAGTTTGGGATCTAACTCATTTTTATATAACTTTTAATACTAATTTTCCTATGGCTTAAGTCAAGCCTCCCACTATCTGCAAGAGGCTCCTGGGACCCGTCCCATGAACCCCCTCCTCTTCCCCAGCGTACTTCTTCAGGATGATCTCACTCTCCACTCATATATCTTCACATTCCATCTGTAGGCCAGTAACTCATAAATCTGCTCCTTCTTTCATGGCTCGTCTCATTTCATCTCATCCTGTCTCACGTCTCTTCTTGGATGGTTTGTTGTTATGAGTCATTACAACTCAGGTTTAATTCACATCTGAAACCCTCTTCCCTCCCCACGTTACTGTTCAATACATGCCACTTAGGTTCAATGAATGCTCTGCCTCCATTAAAAAAAAAAAAGGGGGAAAAGGAAAAAATCGATTTATGATATCAAGGAAACCAAAATTTTAGACCACAAGTTCTGTGCCTGTCACCTAAATCATCATAATGTCTTAATTTTTTTATTTTCTTCCTTCCCAGTGTCTTTGTCGCTGACATTCAGCTAACCACTGCTACTCAGTCTTCATTCTGCAGCAGCAGGAGCTCCTCACGCCTGGGCTGCACAAGAGGTGCGAAGCTGTTGTTTTGAAACAAGGCCTCGCAGCATCACCGTCAGCTTAACAGCAGCCCGACATCATTGTCACCGCTCAACGCAGAGTCAACGTTCAAAAAAAGTAACTAATACTCCTGCGCTTTCTCCAACCATCGGGCTGGTTACAAGGTGCAGTAAACAGAAACGAAAGGAGCCGTCGGCACAGTTCACGGGAACGATCCCGTATCACTTCTCTGTTAGTATTTTGGTACTAACTCCTCCCATACTCGACGCAGAGTGTTTTGGAATGAGAAGCACTAGGGTGTGGAGAGTTTTGAAAAATTTTCCAACTAGGAAAAGCTCCTTTTAAAAATGCCATCATCTTCTGAAAATCCTGATTGTGATAAAATGCTGATTTAAAGCTTTTTGGGTCCCAAAATTACAAAAAAATTGTGAAGTAGAAGAACTTCTGTGAAAAGCAAAATGAATTAAAATCTGCATCTCTTGAATACAGCAACACTTGTAAGGAGCTTTGCTATATTGTAACTGTAATTTATTTAGAAAATAGTGTATTGGGGTAGTGCTCCCCCAAAGAAGGAAAAAAAAATCTTCTTTTCTAAAGTAGCTCATTTCTCATAGTTGTTCAAATCATATTTAGTTTGAAATTTCTAAGAGGAAAATCTGACTTTTTGATTTTTCTTATTTTGAGAGTATTGGAAACACTAGAATAATCACAGCCTGAAAATCAAAGTTAAGTCTATTTTCTCTGTAAGTTTTTAGAAAATGAAGTAAGGTCAGTGATTCGTATCTAGAACATTGGATATTAGATCTGACCACCACTTTTGAATACAGAATTAATGCTTAATTTTAGGTTACGATATTATCAGGCAGTGTTTTTCCTATCTATTTCTGTCAATAAAATTTGTGTAAGGCTCACTTCTCCTGTCTCAAGAGTATTAACTCTTCTGAAGAAACTGCATAACTACGTAGTTAAACACTCTTTAATCTCAAGTGTACTTATTTTTAAAAGGCTTAGAAGTTAAAATGATTTAGATACAATTAATCCTCTTACAGGAAAATAGTATCAGTCTTCAAAGTTGAAGAGAAACATTTCCTAAATCTACATTAGGAGATTCTGACAGCAGTTTCCTGTTCTCACAGAGGAAACTGCAGCTCTAAAAAGAGACTGAGGATGTTTCCGAAGGCCAGTGATCTGACCTGTTACAAAAAACCAGCAAGTGAAGACAAAATACTGAAATGAAAAGTACTAATAACGGGACACCGTCGTTCACTGGTTCCACGCTTCACATCTGTATCACGTGGAGCCAAATCTGGTGCTCTGGGACTTTACATCAATTTTGCATATGAGTTATCTGAGGTTCGCTCGGATGAAGCAAACTGCACGAAGTCAAAGAAGCAGTTTGGTAGAAAAATTCAAGGGAGTACATTAATCCTGTCTGTGAACACACTGCCAAACCCACGGAAAAACACACAGGATAAACACGAACTTGAATAAATACCTGGAACCTGATCCACTGTGAAGTTCGGGAATTAAAATAATATTCAGCGTGACATTGCTGTTTACTCCTATTTGCTTTTCAGAGGAGAGTCACAAACGGTAAAACATTTAATGAGAGCGATTTTTCACCTATTAGTGACATAACTGTTAAATAAATACCCTTAGGAGGTATCTCTGCTTTTGTGGTTTGTTTAAAATACTTAATTGTGAGCAACACTCTGCAATGTTAATTAGAACAATTTAATGATTGTAATGAGATACCGTAAGACTGTAATGACTCCATAAGTAAAACAGTTTCTCTGAATGCCCTTTGTATCGATGCATCCTGCCAACACGACTCTTACCTTCACGCCTGGCAGCAATCTCATCCACCTCACTGATGAACCCGCTGCAGAGGGACCGAGCTGTGTACGGCCAACGCCTCTACTATGAGCGTCATACAAAACCGGACGTAGTTACTAGCTGGTATGAAGCTACCAGTCTGCACACCTAGAGCACGTCACAAGGAGCTTTGAAAAGTAATCACACCTTGCTTCTCCTTGCCTCAGAGACACGGAACTTGGAGTAGATGGATGTGTACTATCTTTCCCTGTATGTGCCTATAAAACTGAAACCTATTTCCCTATAATCTAGAAACGCACAGCCTTCCTCTAGACTGCCCCTGCTCTCTGTCTAGAAAGTCCCAGGTTTGCACTGGGAAGAATGGCAGGTACTTCCCTTCCTTCCAGCACTATGCAGGACATACGCACTATTTAGATCTCGCTAAAAATCCTTGAGGCCTGCCAAGAGGTACGCAGGGCTTCCTGTCATGTCTGAGAAGCAAAAAGAATTTCACCCTCACTGCAGGCCTAAACCCCAGCTTACACAGTTCCAGATCTAACACCTGATGTCACTGGGAGTTTATAGTGCCTCAGCCCATCAGCAGAGGAGAACCTGGTCACTCTGAGAGTCAGAAAAGAATCCACGTTCTCCCCCGTTCCTCAGAATGCCATCAGTGCTCTGGGTGGTAATAAATAAATAGTAAAATTTGACTTAGCTAACAGATGTGAGGAATGTCATCCAAGAGGGACCGCGGCAGGCTTGAGAGGTAGGCCTGTGCAAACCTCGTAAAGTCCAACGAGGCCAAGTGCAAGGTCCTGCAGCTGGGTAGGGGCAGTCACTGGTATCGGTACAGGCTGGGCAATGAGTGAATGGAGAGCAGCCCTGTGGGGAAGGACTTGGGGCTGTTGGTGGATCAAAACCTGAATATGAGCCAGCAATGTACGCTCACAGCTCAGAGAGGCAATCACATCCTGGGCCACATCAAAAGAAGTGTGGCCATCAGGTCAACGGAGATGACTCTGCCCCTCCGCTTTGCTCTGGTGAAACCCCACCTGGAGTACCGTGTCCAGCTCTGGGGCCCCCAGCGTAGGAAAGCCATGGACCTGCTCGAGTAGGTCCAGAGAAAGAGCACGAACATAATCCGGGGGCTGGAGCAGCTCGCCTGTAAGGACAGGCTGAGAGAGTCGCGTTTGTCAGCCTGGAGAAGACAAGGCTCTGGAGAGACCTTATAGCC
>NW_010421820.1:36357-41008 GCF_000710305.1 Buceros rhinoceros silvestris | reverse complement strand
GGACCTACAGGAAAGATGGCGAGGGACTGTTTTATCAAGGCGTGTAGTGATAGGACAAGGGGTAATGGTTCAAAATGAAAGAGGATGGATTTAGATCAGATGTGAGGAAGAAATCCTTCACTATGAGGGTGGTGAGACAGTGGGATAGTTTGCCCAGAGAGGTAGTGGATACTCTCTCCCTGGGAACATCCAAGGAGGTCAGGCTGGATGGGGCTTTGAGCAACCTGGTCTAGTGGAAAGTGTCCCTGCCCATGGCCGGGGGGTTGGAACCAGAGGATCTTTTAAGGTCCCTTCCAACCCAAACCATTCTATGATTCACTCTCTGATTCTCTGATGGAAAAACCAGAAGCATCAATGTACGTCGAACTTCGAGCTGCAACGCTGACCTACTACTACCCTTTCAACCCTAGCTTCATCTTCCAGTTGCATGGTGGCATTCTGACTAAACAGCTTTAATCCTTCTTGTGACCTTTTCATTTATTTTATGTTGTTTTCTCGCCACTTGGTGTGAGTTAACAAGAACATTTTCCTTCAGGTGTAACCCACGCTGTGTACCGGTTACTGGAGTATGTCACAAAAGTGCAAATACCTGAACATCTTGCAGATTAGTCTTGAACATCTTCTCTTTGTGTGTTCTGAGCTCATTTTGCCAGATTAGTGTTTTGTCTTTTTAGGGGCAGCCCGAGACAGCTACACTGTAACAGCAGAAGAAGAAGTTATCTGAGTAGGAATTTAGTCAGAAAATGTAGAATAAACACAGCAACAAGTCAAAATATCATAAAATAAACATTTAAGTACTGTTACCACCTACAGTCCGTTTTACTGATAAATGTGCCATATCATGCAGAGCAGATAAACCAAAACCGGTAAACAAACAATGTCATTTCGTAGAAAAGGATGGAAAATATTTGCACTGTTCCTTTAAGCAGTGGATTTGAACTTTTTGAACATGCTCAAGACTATTGGCAGTGCTTGATGCTTTGCTGGATTTAGTGGCTTCTCTGCCAACCCCTCTCCTTCTTCCCTTCTTCTGTTGAACCAGAATCGCATATTAAGACGAGTACAACATCTCCATTCCAACAGGCAGACACCTCACTGACCCGGGACTACTCACCCGGGGTATACACTTATTGCAAAGCTACACTCCAAACCTTACAAAACCTTTTCCTCTATTGGTTACTCGGGACTTGAGAGAATAAGAAACAAACCATTTGTTACACACCGAAGCCAAATCATCTGCCACATGAACCAGCATAAGCTTGGCATTGAGTAGAGAGATGCTGTGCCTGTTCATACCCGCAGAGAATTTGATCACTGCATGTGTAAAATCTCTGTGAAAGATATTTAAATTCGTTAGAAATAACACCAGAGAATCCTTTTCTCTCCAGGCCAGTAAGAAAACGTTTGTTTTGTGAAAGCCTAAGTTCAATGACATTAACATTAACATGAAGATAAATTAGTATAAACACCCAAATACTGCAACTTCATATAGATCTGGATGACAATGAAAATGTTAGAGCATGTCCAAAGAACACCTTGGTTCTTCTTCTTCTTCTTTATGGTCCTTGATTCCACTCATCTTTCAAAAACCCAAACCCAAACCCGTCCTCACCTGAGGATGTTAACCCTTAGACCTCAGGTGACTGTGAGCCTTTTCCGGGCTGAAGCAACTTGGATATGACCTCCTCAAAACAAACTGTTGAATATCAAATAAAATGCGTTCTTTCTCTCACTGCTTCTTCCAAATCCTGACAGCATGAGGTACGGAACAGGCAGTAGACATATCGTATGTAGGACTGAAACACCTTGTCCCTGGAGGTCATCTGGCTAGTCCAGTCATCCCATGTGTATCGAAACTGTTTCCAGTCTGGTTGCATCAATTCAGCTGCATCAGCAGTTGCTGCTGACATGCTGTCTCAATTTAAGGTTCACATTTATCTTAAAAAATAAAAATTGGTGTGATTTGAGTTTTAACACTCCTTAATCCCATATCTACTGCAGGTGACTGCATTGTTAAAAAAAAAAATACATACTCTGAATCACACTTAGTAGTTGGGTACAATACTTAACTTTCTTCTACCTTCAAAAAATTTCTATACGAACGTTAGTGGTCACCGAGGAGGAGCAGCCCTACCAACCAGACGCTATCACGGGCCCATAACAGGCGTAAGTCCAAGTCTCCACTGCCTCCTGCTTCTTCATGTCCCCACCTCTCCTTATGATTGAGACACCAACTACAGCACATGGTCAACCGATGTGTCATGCAGTCAAAGGTCACATAGCAACATGCAGGTGTAATTCAAATCCAGTTCCAGGAGCAGAAGACTGACACGCTAGTTCCCCGCTTCAGGTGCCTCTGTTTGCTAAGTTTTCTGGTAACATTGGAATCTACACCTACATTTCAAACATGGTTTAAATTGCCTCTACTGTGCATGTAAAGTACTTTCCATAAAGGCAATCTTCCGTTAAATATCACTGAGATTGGATCTCTCATGAATACTGACGCAAGTCTGAAATCTTCCAAACTTGGCGCACCGTGATTTTGGAAGATGCAATCTTCCCTAACATCGGTTGCTGAAGATGGTGGGTCTCTTTGAAGATTCCTGAAGCCGACCATGCAAAATCACCAATTATTTTCCAATCCTAAGGCCAGGTATATTGTGAAAAGTGATGGAGAGGCCACTATTTGGAAAGGATCAGATGATTTACACATGAGCAACATTCTGTGGAGTTCAAAACCATGTTTCCTTCCTGGTAGCCAAATTCTGCCATTAGCAGCAAGTATATAATCTCACTGAAGTAAACTTAAGGCTAGAGTGGGAAGTGATAGATAAAGAAAACTGTGCACTGAGTAACTGCAGGGAGTCTAAAGCTACGGATCTAATAATTAGTTTTATCTCTACCAAGGTGCAACAGAATAAGCTGAGAAGTGCAAGAATGCCTGACAAGGCCCTAGGGCTCTTCACAGCTGCAGAGAAGCCTCATTGTTCTGGAGAATTTTAAGGACGATCTCATGTGGAGAAAACATGAGAAGATTTTTTTTCCTGCCATGCTGCTGATATGGGTATGTGGAAGATACATTCATCTCACACTCCTCCCTTCATATGAGCCACGGCAACGTTGAAGGTTCACTGCTGGGTTTCCCTTTGCACGGCTGCTCAGGCACAGCGAGCAGTAGGTGCTCAAAGAACAGCCTCTGGGGCAGCCACACTTCTACTGCCTTGTGGCGGAGAAGCCCAAGGGAAAACACGCTTGAAAGAAAGACATCTTCCTTGAAGTTATTACATTTCAATCTCCACTTTGCACAAGGCTTATTCAGGATACTTTAGTCCATTAATGCAAATATTTCAAGATTTACTGTTGATTATTACATATTCAAACAGTAGCTGACCCTTCACCTTCCAAACTGAAGGAAACACCCAGGAAAGGAAGGTAGTGCCTCCTTCCCCGTGCTCTAACACAAACTCAAACGAAATACTAGAAGGTAGGAATGCAGTCACACACTTCACGTCTTTCTCTGGGTGATGTGCAAGCACCTGCATAAGAGGTTTATGAGATTCTTCCTCCAAAACCAAAGGAGTTTCTCTCTGAAAAACTAGCACCAAATTGACAGTGATCATATTATCTCTATCTGCAAAATCTAAGTTTCATCGCCTATTTTAAGACATGGTGGCAGTAACTAGAACGGACAAGGTATGATTGCTTCTTCCTAGTGTTCACAGTTGCTCCCCTTTTCCCTCAACGTTTTGCTGAATAAGCAGGGCAAATGCTTTAACAGTGAGTCCCGAGTGCAATAACCTACGCAGCCATTAGCCTAGTTTTCTACAGAGAGCAAATCCTTGTTTTACGGGCCATCTCTTCAACCGGAGGAATAGAGGTTTTTCAGCAATCCTTGTTACAGCTATTTTCTGTGAACAACCACTTCCACAGTCTCTGAAGAAAATAATCAAATAATTAGTTATACGAAAACCAAAAGAAAATGTATGTATCTTAATAGGACCCACAGCTTCCTTCCGCTCTGACAGAAACTGCGTTACAGCTCTTTCGTAAACTCCTCTTGAACTCCAGTGGAACTTTGCCCCTGGCTTCAAGGAGAGCTGGAATGGCTTTTCTGTTATTTTACAGTGCAGAAATATACAGTATACTTTTCCTCGGGCAGCGCAAAATAATGTACTTGGGATATAAAAAATGGACTATGAAAAAGGACCCCAAACACTTACTTTGAACGCCGCAGCCCTTTCAGATGTCTACAGCCCTCCAGTCAGCTGCGCTACTTGAGCAGAAAGTGGTGGAAGAGAAAATGGAAAAAACACTGTAACTGAAATACAAGCAAATGACTTAATCTTCAACATGGATCTGTGGCAAGCCTGATTCCACTGCCAGTGAAC
The DNA here is from genome assembly GCF_000710305.1 of Buceros rhinoceros silvestris. NCBI lineage: Eukaryota > Metazoa > Chordata > Aves > Bucerotiformes > Bucerotidae > Buceros > Buceros rhinoceros. Next base: position 36,620 of record NW_010421820.1, on the reverse strand, counting down.
TCCAAAACAAGTTTCATCTTCAAAGAAAGCAACAGAAAATCCTTACTCAACACAATAAAGCATGAGCAGTTGGCGACTTCGTCTAGTCAAGTATGTTGACCACACTCAGGTCAAAGGAGTGGTCACGCCACACGCTGGGTTTTTTCACCCCCCAAGTTTCCTAAAGCTCTCACAAGGTCCAGAGCTTTCTTTTTGTGTTCTCTGAGAGGGACAAAAAAGAAACAGGTCAGAAGGGAACTAATTGGGAGGTCTGGGTTTCCCTA
>NW_010421820.1:26696-36267 GCF_000710305.1 Buceros rhinoceros silvestris | reverse complement strand
TCCCTACACCTTCCTTTCTCAAGCAGATGACAAATTTTGCCGTTCTCACTTCATGATTAAGTTTTATTACCTAGGATATTGCTGAGGCTTTCAAGTCTAACTTAATTCTCTCCAACATCAACTGACAAAGGAAAATCAGACCTGTATTTACACAGCCTGCAAAAAAGTATTACTGACAGGCCAAAGCGCACAGACAAAAGCAAATACCTTTATTTGTTTCATGATTTGCACAAACACACCCTCTGCAGCCTCTACTGCACACCTAGCAGTTCTGAAAACCCAACAGCTGCACGGTACCACTGATATTTACGCTAGACTGGTTGATCAAATCCACCAGGAACACCACCTAAACAGATACTCTGATCCATAAAATGACTATCATACTCCAGAGATCTGTTCTCCGCCAAATGCAACCGGTCCAAGTCTGCCATCATGAGTCCCATCTGCTTTTCCAGTGCTCCTATACCGGCAACCTCATGCAGGTAAATCACCCAAGAAGCTTGTTCCAGGAAGGGCCTCTAACACTACATGCGGAGAGGGCAGATGGGATTTGCAGCAAGCCACAGCTTGATCATCCTGAGAAAATGCCTCTGCTTAGCCAGCCCCTTGCCTGTACCACAACACGTACAAGGGACCTCACTGTCGCTGTTTGTCTCCAGATGATAAAACTGCTTTACCTCAGAGGGTGCTTTCAATGGCTGACATGAGAAAGGCTTTAAACCCTGTGAAAAACTCACGTGCTATGTGAATATCATCCAAGAGTCACAGGCACAGTCTTTGTTAGTGCTGAATGTAATTATGGTGATGATTTGAAAAAACCTAACTTAACATTGAGAATCTGACTAAAAGGATTCAGAACTGACTGGAGAGTTTAAGTCAGATGACGTTCCTCACAAAAACCCAGTCTAGTTCTACGGGACTGTCTATATAAAATCTGCATTGCTATTTTTATTTCCACAGTGGAACTGCACTACTGAAAATACTGACTGGAGATGGCAACAAAGAAAACACGCCAGCAAAAATTGTTCAGAAATAGTTTTAGCCATGTGAAACGCCTATGCTGCTCTGGCATGTTTCTGCCACGAACGTCACACTTCTTATTCACATGTTCAGAAAACTGGACTTAGGACAAATCATCTGTATTTTAAATGCAGGTGGCTGAGGCAGGGAAGAACAATGTTCATCCTCTCCTAAGAAACAGTGCAAAAGACTATCCAAAGTAAATAAATAATTTCTGAACTATCACACATAGGATTTTTTATTTTTTTTTTTTAGTTACACATTTCTTTCCTAATCCTTTTAGGACTATAATGAGTCTGATTCAAGACTATGCACCTTATTTGCTTCTTCCCTCTCAGAAAAAGGCCATACCAATCAGGGTATGTTAACACTGGAAATGAGTTTCTCTGAACGGCTCGCTCTTCTCAGCAGCTGTGTGCTGGCTTCATCACTGAGCTGCAGTCAGCTGCTCTCCTACTTGCCGCTGAAATGCAGAATGTCAATCACTCGCACTACTCCACGAGAATTAGCACAACACAAGTCTAATTAGAAACTAAACACTGTGTTATCTGCAGTGATTCGGAGATGGAGTACATTGACGCGTGTTTTAGGAACCTTTCTTGCTACACAGTAGTTCATGATAACACCCACCTCACAGCTCATTAGCGAATCAAAATATTATCCTGTATAAATACTACTTTGCTCTTTTACGTTTACAGAAGCTCCAGATCTCAGAAGCCTCCATGACAGAGTACATGTGATTTAGTTATATTGGAACATGGTAAGAAATGGAAAGCAGCCCTAAGTGTCCAAAACCAGCAAAATGGGAGCCAGTACACTGTGTACTTTGGTCCTCTCTCTACAGAAATAGTCCTAACCAGCCTCAAGACATTTTAAACTGAAATACAGATTGGCAGAACACAAAGAAACTATACACCGTATGACACCGTACGTGAATTCTCAGCACTTCTGCGCCGGATTTATTTCTTTCTCTTGCTCTTTTTTGCAGAAAACAATGTAAGTCACTATAAATCTAGATAGCACTACTGCAAGCGTCAACCAGAAATCCAAATGCAAGTAGGGAGAAACCCAGCAAAGAACCGAAATCAAGGATGTAAATGTTTAACAGCAAAAGGCAGGCATGAAATGACAGGCAGCTGTTTAGCTGCACAGTTTCTCTAAATGGGAATTGGAGAGCACAGACGTAGACTACATTCTCACTTCTAGCCGAGATAAATATTTACAAGCTATTCATTTTAAACAGGAAGACGTAACATTAGGACACGACCTCTAATTTCACCGAGTCTGTGACGGCAAACCACCACAGCTCCACTGCAACGCAGTTACACATCCAGGAAGAGACGCGTACTACTCTACCGCTGTGTTATTACAGGTGAACTTGATTTTACAGTCAACGAGGAAGGTGCCGTTTCATGTCTGTGTGGAAAAATCTTTAAAATGCTTGTGGTGGATGTCTAATGATGCCAGGCTGGTGTTACAAAACATAATACGAAGATAAAACATCGAGGAAGTTGTCTACATGCCAGTGAACAGGCATTTAGGTAAATAACACCAAACCACGCATGCACAGACGCGGTGTCATCACACCGTTGCTCCAGACGCACACGCTGCTTTTGTGCCTTTAAAAGGGCGCAGTTCTGGTGCGTTATCCTTAGCTTTCTAGCTGGAAGCCGACAGAACTTGAAAGACACCAACAAAAGACAGTGGAAGATTAATGGACAGAGATCTGCAGATTTTGAAAAGCCGCAATCTACTTGTATCTTGCAAGATTAAACACATTTCTTGTTTGTATAACATCCCCCACATTTCCCTTCTAGAAATACGTGCAGGCAACTTTTCAGTGTGGGAAACTATTAAATAAATAAGACGTCACTTTATCTTAACAGTCAAGTTATATCTTTATGCATTTACAGCATTTTCTTATAAAAATGAAAGTAAGTCAAAGGCTTAAAGGTGACAAGTTTGTATCCCCGTTTTTTATCCCAACCTGAGTCACCTTAGAGGTGAATCTCCCATGCGGAGCGAATGCTTTGAAATCTTTGGAAGGGCTATCGGCAAGATCTCTCAAGTTTGGTTCTCCAGCACTGACATTTCCAGAATTACTAGTAAACCTCGGCTCACAATCTCGGAAAGTTTTGCAATATCCATGAGATCCTTGATAGAATCTGGTAATTCTGCAGAGAAAAAAAACCCCCCACTGCATCCACACATTAAGGGCAAAATTTTTCCCCATTGTCTAAGGGGCGTCTCATCAATAAAAGCCTTAAATACACACTCTGCTTTACCTTATTATTACTTTCTACGAGAAGACTGAGGATCCCTTCCAGAGGTTTACTCCAGGCTTAGAATACAGTTAGTGTCAACACAGACTGCAACAGAGCACCAAAGCTCTGGAACATACAATTCCAAAAGTCTGAGGGGTTTTTTTGTTTAAGAAGCACTAAACACAACCGTGCACTGGAAATACAAACTAACCATCCGGAATTAGGAAAAGTCTTGTGCATTGTTTAGTAATCTGGCAAAATGCTAATGCTGTGCTTTATTTTTAAATACCGTAAATACTATGTACTTGAAAGGCGAGTACACTATTTCCAAAGCGACAAACACACAGTGCTTCGTGCAGTTCTAGAGTTTTCAGATAGGTCACTCATAGAAACATCATTTTACTAGAAAGTTTTTTTCCATTCTAGAATATTTTTGCTGCCATTTAGTTTTCCTAACTAATAACACGTACAAAACACGTATTTCCTGTGACTCTAGGAACTGTGGCCATTGATACCAGAATTGCAATCCACATCCGTAACACACCGAACTACAATCTCAGATCCCGAAGCACACGTCAGCCTGATGGAAATCAAAACTAATGCTTCTGTCTCGTTAGTCAAAATGCAATTGGCCTGCTTGCACGTGATTTCTCAAAGCATTGCAGGCAGAAAAGAACGCTTAGGAATGGTATTTCGTATTGCTATTGTCTTCCACCCGAAATGTCTGCGTGCTCAAACATTAACAGAGACCTTTCACAAGGCAGCAGTGGTGGTGAAGAGGAAGGTACACAGAGAGAAGGGATCTAGAGAGGCCGTGCAGAAAGGCTGCGGCACCGCCGGGAGCAGCGTCCTCGCTGCCTCAGCCCCAGCCCTCTGCTCTAGGCACAAGGTCAGGTTCCCTGGCTGCAGAGACACGTAGGAGGCGCGACAGAGAAGGCTTCCACCCCACCTCCCAGGAGGACAACTGTTTGAAGTCTTGTGAAGAGAAAACCACGTTCAGCTGTTAGCAGGTTTGGTTGCCAACTAAAAATTCACAAGCTGTTGGAGAATTAGGAACATGTTTTAGAGTACCTGGATGGGACCTCACTGAAATCTGGAGTTCAGATTTCCAACTTAAAATAAAACTCAGTTTTACACAATTCTAAGCAGGCACAGGAATTACTGGAAAGCTTCTGCTAATTTTCAGTTGATTTCCACCTGAGAACATGCAAACCTGAACTTACCTAGCTTACCATATCCTACCCACGAACACTGGAAGGGAGTATCTTTCTGCGACCTGGTTCTACTGAGGGACAAATATGAAGACGAACTTAGAACAACACCCAAGTGCTGAGAACCTATTTGGAAGCATTATGACAGCAACTAGATCAGCATTAATTCATGATTAAAAATTCAGGAAAAAGTAGAGTGAAAAGCTGGAAAAAGACTTTGGGAAACACATAACAGTCACCAAGTTCGCCTTACTCTAATAAAATAACGGTCCTGGATGACATTTCCAGGCTCTGGAATGACACTGGCATGTCTGATTTTGCTATAAAATTCTGATTTTATTTTTGTTTCACAAAATTTACTATCCTTGGTTAAATGTTTGGGGTTTTTTTCCTAAGAGACTGACCTTCTATTTATATGCAAATGCAAATTATCTAACCTGAGATGGATTAGTCCTATCAATAGGGCCCAGAGACATTAAACCAAGGGGGGTCAGTTTTGTGCAGGAAAACTGCACTTGCAGTTTAACAAAATACTAGGATCTTGTTGCAAGGTGTATAAAGCCAGATATTCTTTTAGTTCCGGGACTGCTTTCAGGTTACAAACATTATGAGCTGTTTTTTCTGAAAATTAATTGCTACACACCCAGGCCAGTGTGGTCAGATGAAAAGCAGCACAGGGCAAGACTGAGTAATACGAATTTCAGTTAAGCCTCGAAACACATTAATAAAGGCAACATCTTAAAAGACATGTACATACATACATCATGTATGTATGTATGTTTTAGGTTGTTCTGTATTTCTGGCACTAACTGTGGTTACTGCACAGAGAACAGTAATTTGTCCAAACCACACCATAAATAATTAAGGCCAAGATTTCGAAATCGGATCTGTGTGGGTGGATTTTTGCACCCCCGCGGATTCTATGGCAGGATCAAAGATTAGGAAAGCCAGAAATACACTCAGAATCTGAATATTGCTGAAGTACAGCCAGTGCAGGAATGGTCTGTTTTCATTGCCACCCTCCCACCCAAATGCCTGACGAACAACCGTCTTCTTGTCCCACCCACCCCGTAGTAGCCAGTTCCTACCACATCCATTTCTTTGAGTTACGAGTTAGAGCTACGGAAACAACAGAGCTGGCATTCTGAGTTTCACTTCTCCTTACTATTCTAATTCAAATAAGTTTAGCTAAAGCCCCTCTTCCCGAGCTATATATCAGGCACCAGGTTCTTTTCTTTCTATAAAATCAGGTTTATGTCTATTCCAGCTGTTCTGAAAGTCATCAGACAAAAACTACACCCGTTACCAGTGGCAACAGCACAGAGCAGGGGCAGATCTGCGGGGTCCTGCTGAGGAAGTTGTTGACAGCTGTTGTGCAAGAAGTCACTTGACGCTGACAACTGGACAATAACTGCCCACAGACTGAGCTTCCACTTCTGGACAAAATTTCTGCCAGAGCAGCTCTGTTTGCCCAAGCTGATCAAAGCACGGGCACGAAGGCATCACCGCGCTCTGTTACCACCCTGGTGTCCTCTTGAGAACTCACAATGGTCACGTATTAAGTGGTTGCAGCACATCCATGAGCTTTTAAATGGTCATCAGGAGACACTACAGACGCTGTCCTGTTCTCTACAAATCTTCAGAGTTGCTGACTTGCTTTCTTCTAAAAATCTGGAGGAAAAACCCTGCTATTCTCTTTGACAAAACTTGACCTCGTGTTGGCTTTTTCTGCTCAGTATGTCCAGAAGGTAACGAGGGAGGTTTATGGCCATTTACGCACATTTATGTGGATGACGCTCAGCCCCTTCCAACTCAAACGTGTCTGTCAAATACCTCAGCTGTAACCGGAACAGAAACAGGCTATGAGCTATACAGCTGCAGCTCAGCCTCACTAAAAATGAGGTGGACTGGTTGGTAGAAACTTGAAAGGTAATCATAATTATGACTGCATCTGTCTCTCAGGTTTCTTTGAACACGTGTGTGTCGCCAGGGTGTCAGGCACGTGTGTACATGTCATGTGTTCTTTTTTTTTTTTGCATTTTTGGTAAATTTGTGTTTCTCTTGATACAAGAGAATTTCTTGCAGTTACATTTGAGAATCTTGACTTAAGTCATCACCAGAATACAGCTCTCATTCATATGGGATAAAAGGGAAAATACTATGGCCAACATTACGGACAAAATCAGCCTAGATGATGTTCCCCTAGTCGCCTTAATTTGTGGAGGAAATTCAAAGCTGATGAACAATTCAGCTGATTTCCATGGAAACAGGATTTCAACTCATGAATCAAAATCGCATGAGGGCCAAAAGTGCCAAGCACAGATTTAAAAAATATTTTTCCACGTTGAGATTCTTGAAATACAAGGCAAATAGTTGAGCAGAACAGGAACAATAAATTCACAAGGGACGCATTTTTCATGATGCACACTATCTTTGTTTCGTGTAGTGCACATCTACTTTGTATCTACACATCTACATTCTTTGAATATTTCATTAAATGTTTTAAATATCAACACATTTTCATGGTTTTAGTACTTTTAATAACTTAAAAGCAGAGAGTTCCTATACATGGAGAAGACACATCAGCGTCCAGTTTAGTTCAGTGCCTCACCACAGGCCACCTCCAGATCTGGACTTCAACTTTGCTTAAGCTTCGTTTTAGGGAAACAGCTAAATATGCTTTTACTGCATTTCCCAGTAGAAAGACTATCAAAAGCATTCTCTGCCTCGGAATTATCACTTCTCTTGACCACCCACAGAAGCTACACGACTGTTCCTCTGGAACACAGTTGGAGTATTTGATTTCTTGAAGCAAACAGGGCTCGCTGTTGTCCTTCTGTCCTGGTAGTAACCGAGGCTCTCACTGTAAAAACTTGCAGTAATGTTTAACATGGTCGGTGACAAAGCTAGGTAAGAGACTGTTCTGTAATTTTCAGTATTTCACTAAATAAATTCTCATTATCTACAGAATAAAACCAAATCTGCAAAAATATCCAGTTCAGCTCCAGGGACACAGAAGAGCATGTGGTGTTCGGTATTACACCCAACCGCTGAATCTGTCAGCAGCTGAACTGTCTAGGAAGAACATTTTCAGATCACCTAACTTGGAGACATCTTAAAACCTCTTTAAAGCGTAGTGTTAAGAACACGACATAGCTCAGATTTTAAAAATACGAAAATAAGATGAAAAGTTTAGCAACCTTGTTTTTCAGCTCTTAAAAACCGGCACATAGCTGCTGGTCTGTTCATTTGTTTTTTGCTTGCAAGTATCTCCACTATTTGGCCAGTTCTTTAAGATGGTTGAATATTTTTCCATTAACTTTTCAGTTTTATGCCCAGTTTTCTTTTTGAATAAACCACATGTACTGCACGTACATAATGAAACCTGTGAGAACACTTCAGAACTGTGTATTTGTTCTGCTACAATTTGTTTATTCTTTCTACGTATTCCTGGGTTTAAGAAACCTTCAGAGCGCTACTCAAAACAAAACAGCAATGTTACGTGTAACTTTTGAATTCAAGGAATCAGGGTTTCCTCGAGATAGCTTCTAATGAAAGCCAGCGTTGGTTTTTCTACACCACCTTTACCGATGCAATTATCTTTAATCACTGTTAACAGCAAAGACTTTGAGCAGCTAGATGAAAGACACTGTACCAGCTGAGCAGCCATCTCTTCCTCAGACTTTCTAAACTCTGTTTTTCTTCTCTATTGGAGTGGAGAGCTAGGAGATTGGAAACTTCCAGGGCTGCTTTTGTCAGCTGAAGTGGTTTAACCGTGTCTGCTCACATAAGAAGAAAACTCTCATTCTCACGGGTCAAGAAAGAGAACAAACAAAAAGTACATTAACTTTCTACATCAGCCAGAAGCACATATTCTCAGAAAGGAAACAGGAGAGAAAACATTAGCTGCTGTACCAACAATACACAGATACAAAATGAAATACTTCAGGAAATTTGAGGCCCAAATCTCCTCAAAGTTTTATGAAAAAGAGAGCCCATGCACTTGGAGCTAAATTGGATGAATCCATCACTTGACTCAATACCCCAAAGAAAATCTGGCACACAGTATATTAAGTTAATAAAAAACAAACAAATGTACAGCTAATAAGTCTGAAAATTTAAACCTTAAGTTCCTCATTATAAAAGCCACAAGTGACTCTCTAAGCAGAACTACCCAAACCACGACGCTGTGTCCCATGGGACAACCAGTTTTCCTTCTCATCTTCTTTGCTGCTTTTGTGCGACGTACAGAAGTTTAGTTGTCTGGGGCTCAACCGTTTTCTGGCAGCTCTGAGCAGTCACCAGTCTAGTGACGAGACGATCATACGTGACGAAAGGACAAGTTTAATTCACAGTTCCTGAGTTAGTGTTTGTGTTTCATGTACCACACGATGAATAACAACACGAGAGGCTGTCATTCTTCTGAAATAAAATTGGCTTTTCTTTAGAGGAAGGTGTACAGACAGACAAAACCCGGGGGTAACATTCAGGTCACGCTCAGACAGATCAACGTCAAACCTTTCCAACATTACTCTCCTACTTCTCCTCTCTCTGAACTGCAGATAGGTCACCACAATTTTCCATTTGACAGCTGTTGTGCTTTTTATGACGACACTTGGTGACTAACTAGAGGTTGCTGACCCAAAGACACCTCAAGGCCGGTCTTCACAGCCAGCCCGCCTGGACCAGTTTGACTTCACACACAGCCTCTTGTTTCCTGTTCTGCTGAAACAGAACTTGCTTTCACGTTGCCAAAGCCCCGTTACTCTGCCCGTTGGTTTCCTTCAGACTCCTTTATCTCTGGCTGAGGTTGGGAGAGCCCAAGAGGCACCAGCCAGACGTACACAGCACAGCCTCACTGCTCACGACTGGATGACACTCTGACGACTCTGTTCCTGCCAGCCCCTGATGTCTCCTTGCTGTCCTGCGTTTCTCACAGCCTGTTTCACCAGGGCTCCCGGATGTCTGCCTCACCACAGCCCAGTGCTGCTCATCCTGCCCTCTGCTTCCCAGCAGCGCCTCGCCGCCGCTCACCACAGCAGCGCTGCTGGCTGGCGCCACATCCCCCCCCCCACC
>NW_010421820.1:18967-26590 GCF_000710305.1 Buceros rhinoceros silvestris | reverse complement strand
CGCCACCCGAGCGGCTGCCGTTCCTCGAGCGTGGCACAAATACAGTTGTTGCAATCAACAGCCGAAAACATACGTGGCAACCACTTTCTGCAGTGGACACCTGCTACAAGATGTTGCATTTGCTTGGGTCTCGCTGTACATTTTCTGCTGTACCTTGGAAATCTCTCCACAGCTTTAAGTATAGCTGGTTTTTCACAAAAGATGCTGCACGCAGCACCGAGACCTTGACAACGATGATTTCCACGCCCCTTCCAGCACGCGTTCAGAGGAGCGTACTGGCACACTGCCACAGGAGCAGCCATCGCGAGCTGCCTCTGCCCATTTCCCGGGTGCACTTTAAACGCATCCGGTGCATTGTCACTTTGTCCTTTCCCGGGACAGTTCAGCTGCTCTTTGTTCTTTGTTTCATTCCTTTAGGGTTAGATGTTTTTTCTCAGCAATTCCTCCTATAAACTGGAATCACATGCCCCACAAATGATCCTGTCTCCAATTAGGAGATCTTTTATGTCTCTAAAATACATGTGCATGCCAGAATTCTCAGCAGCGCAAGCATCTATCCTCTTCTCTGCTTCTTGTTTTTAAGGTTTAGAGAAAAGTATCCCCCTGATATCTCATGTGTATTTTCCTCAGATATTTTCCTCAGCTGTTCCAGGGTTTGTGTATTCATTCCTGGCAATTTTATTGCACTCTTTGATATTGTCCTGTGAAAATGTATAAAAGCCGCACCTTCATTTTGTCATTTTTATTCCCTTTGTCAGGTTCATACACAGACACAATTCTTCCACATACACACGGAATCTTCTTGGCCTGGAAGTTTTGCATTCCTAGCGGTCTGGCTCCTGCCAGGGGATTAATTTGTCCGTTTTTAGGTGCTGTTAATGAGATTTTTTTTTTCTCTCTAGGTCTCTTTCAGCCTACCTGACGCTAACCATGTTTCCATGAACAGTATGCTAGGTAGATAACATGAGGGCACCCTATTTTTGCAGCTGACGTTAATATGGGTGTTGGAGAGTTTTACTACATTAATACATAGGTATTTCAGTCCAGTACAACGAGAATAAAATAGCCAGGTTTTCAAACCGGCAAACTATCCAAGTTCCAGTTGGGTTGCCACAGTCACAGTGACAGGCGGTTGTTCTGACAAGCTTGGCAGACACCTCCAAATCTTCTGAAGTATTCTCCCTCACCTCCCTCCTGCTCAAGTATTACATTTCTTTTCCTAGACTTCTAATGGCTCTGTTTAAGAAAACAACAACTTTGTCTAATGGAGAGTTTCCTAAGAATAAGTGACCGTGTCAGTCAGTCCCAATTACAGATAAACATTCTTGACTGAAAAATTCTGCAAGATTGCTGGAATCTAACGAATCACCTAGCAGCACTTTTCTCTTCTGCAGCACAGCTCCTCAACTCTGCAGCAGACACAATCTGTCTCCCCACTAATTCATGCCTCTACGACCTTCTCAGCTTTGTAAACTGAAGGGAAATTATTTTTTAATCAAGTACATAAGCTCTGAAAAATAGTCAGAGGCTCTGCTCTGGGAAGATGCTAAAACCTGTAGGAACAGAGTTCCCCTTCGGTCCCCCACTGCTGGGCTGAGTTGCTCTGCAGGTGCAGAGCACTGCGATGCCTCTGGTTGAGAAGCTCTACCGACTCATCACCAAGAGCGCACCTGCCCGGAGCACAGCGTGGAAGTGTTCTCCGCTCAGGCATCCTCAGTTAGGAGGAGGAGGTGGCCATCAACATTCACATGACACCAGCACTTCAGAGCGGATCACACACCACCGCCCCCGGAGGGACTGACACAGACACCGCATCCGCAGGTCAAGTAGTGAGCCAAACAAGGCTACACTTTGAAGAAGTAAAAACATTGGTTAAAGCACTTTAGGAGAGTAAGTAAAAATACTGCAAGCAAAGACATGAGAATCAAAATCTTTTGCCAGGTTACTGCACACTTAATTTGACTTTGCCGTAGAGAAATTCTGTCAATCCCCACCAACAAACAATGCCTCTCATCCAGCCCGCCTTTCCTAGGAGAACAAAGGTGCTGGAATTCAGTCTTCTACTGCCCCTCTTAGAAGAGTAAGTGACAGCAAATTTTAAGGGCAAAGTTTTGGGACTGGTGCAGGGCTTGTTTTGTGCAAATTCAATTTTAAGGGTCAATATAATTGTTGTTAACAGGAAGGTAATAGAAGAGTTCTGGTCTTGCAGTATAATGAACTGCAGGCTCAGTTGATTGAAGAAGTAAAATTGCATTGATGAGACTGGATCAAAGACCAACAAAAAAATCAGGTATTTCCTCGAGGGCAAAAATTTTAGGAGGGCCCTGCTTTTTCAAGCAGCCCTTACTGTGGTTTAAAGGCAGAGATAACTTGTAGTCAGATTTAATTTATTACCAAAACAACAAAAAAGAAATGGCTACGTGAAAACTCCAGTGTCAGAAAAGGCTCAAAGAAAACCGAACAGGGCAGTTGCTATTACCACGTACAACGTGTGCCCGATCTTGCTTTGTTTTAGGAATTAGCTGCAACACGGCCAACAGAATGGCAGCAGCCACAGCAAGAACTGACCACCATCCCCAGGCAGGAGAGCCCGTGCAAAACTTCAGAGGCACCATCATTTTTACCTCTTTGCGCGGCACCACGCCAAACAGAATGGCACCAGCCACAGCAAGAACTGACCACCATCCCCAGGCAGGAGAGCCCGTGCAAAACTTCAGAGGCACCATCATTTTTACCTCTTTGCCAACATACGCACTTGCCGTCATTGTTGGGATGCCAACCATTTCATGACAGAATCCAAACAGCAAGAATTTGAAATCCAAGGAATCCTCAGGGCAACTTATGTCAGTACCAGCACCTCATTCCAGAGTCTGATAATAATACATCACACAGCTGTTACGATCAAATCTAATATGCACTTGAAACTATTTGTTTTTTCTTTTTTTTTTAAGGAAATAATTGTTTATTGTGTCCAGTTTACTAAATCTGAATTTTGCGGACACACAATTTCATTGTCCAATAATACTCATAATACTTATAATAATACTTAAAACTATACTTATTTTTTATTACTTATTTTTTTATTACTTCAAATAAAACTTATTTTCTCCTTGTATATATTTAATAGTTTTTAATAACTTTTAATTCTTGTTTCTGACAGGGAAATGAAGAAACTTCTTTTTACTAGAAAGAATAATTTCTGATGTGTTTTGCGAAGCAAGAACACAGAAGAAACCCATGCATGTGGCAGGGGTGTCCTGAACTCCCCTGCTAAAAGCAGTCGACCTCTTCCTAGTCAATGTAACAGGCACCGGTTCCGGTCCCAACCCACCGGGGTGTGCGGGTCACCTCCTGTGACTCGGACCTGCTGGACGTTGGCTGCCCAGGAGCAGGCGCTCACCGTGTCCGATGAAGAGGACACTTACAGAAACCACCCATCCATCCAGAACAGCGTTTTAAAGTAGGTGGGAAAAATCACCCACCTCATTTCATCATCTACAGAGAAATGCTCCTGGTACTTGAAACACAAGAACTATCAACTCATTTGATTTCTGCCTCAGATTTTGGTTTAGCTGGATATGTAGCTTCCAATGATGAGAATTCACAGATGCTAATAACCGTTTCTTTAAAAATTCAGTTTCATTGATTACTACTACAAGCAAGCTAGTGAAAGAACTCAAGTAAAATTATAAGACTATGAAAATATTTGGTAACCTGTTTGGTAATTTGTAAAAATACAGTATTTATGGAAAATAAAGAATATGACTTACACCAAAATAACAGAAAGATTATAACTTACCCCAAATACTCTAAAGTAAATTACTGCCTTTCTACCTTTTCCTGGTTACCCAGGGAATTTAATTACCTTCTTAGTCTATTCCTTGCAAGCCCCTTTTGTTCCTTAAATCTTCAAAATAAAATTTCTTCTTTCAATCTTAGCTAGAGCTGAGCCACTTTTCCTTACAGGACCTCATGCACAAGAACTATGTACAGAGAAAAAGAGCTACATACTGAAGAACACCACCATCTTTATTTATTTAAGCCCATAGTAATTTTTTAGAACCTATCAAAAAAAGGTTTGAATTATAAGGATCATACACTCATCTCACAATCACTTTTCAGCTGGAGATTCGATCAGCCAACTGAGCGTACAAACAAAGATTTATATTTAGAGGGCTGAACAGCAAAAGGTTGGAGTTAAAGTGTAATGTCCTCAAAATTTAGAAGGTAAGACTATTTGGACTGAAATTGCCCCCCCCTCCCCCAGTACCTTTCCAGTAGATACGCACAGCCCCAAACAAGGGTCCCTAGTTGTTGCAGAGATATTTTGGACCAAACTGTGAGAGGAATCAAATCACAGACTCAAAGGGCCCTTAGAGAAACTGTGTGGCTGGCAGCTCTCCTCCTCATACACCACTGAGCCTCCAGGACTCCACGCTATTCCAGCTGATCTCAGCTGTCTCAGAACTGATACTGCAAAACCTCCGAAACTGGGTCCATCACATATAGGGCTTTGTCCTCAGACACATAAATCCAAAACACGTTATAAATTCACACACACATGCATGAACACACATATATTCATTCACGTATATTTGCTGCCTGTGCAAAACAAAGCAGCATCCTCCCGTGCCAGGACTCCTGCCCAGGTTTATCACGTTCTTTATTCAATCCATAGTTGGACCGTGCAGGCTACAGATCAGCGCAGTGGCTTCATCAGCAAAGGGGTAATTTACATTAGCCATTTCTAGAAATAAGACACTGATGTAACGGTTATATAAGTCTTTGCACATTTTCATTAATATCTCTGGTGTCTGGAGTGTGCACAGAATGTGGTACCAGTGTATAGCTATCAGTTTTACTCACAGCATTTCCAATGGTAATAAAAAAACCCGTGCACGCTTTTCCTTTACTGCAGATACGCAGATGAGAGAAGGATAGGGGATAACCAGATTGAAAAAAAAAAAAAATCTGCATGCTGATGATTCTCCCACACTTATTACTGACTGCTATGTCTTCTACCACAAATATTCTCTTTGATGTTAAAAAGAAAGATGAGCTGCAAAGGCTGCATGAATGCTTATACCCGTTACTGTCTTAATTATAAACTTGTCTGACTATAAACAAAGTAAAAATAAATTGTTTGTATGCCCTGGCCAAATTCCTACGGCTATAAACTGAGCATTCCATTATTTGTCATAAGAACCATTTTATATTGCCACGAACGTAAACACCTGCAATATTATGAACTGTACCAAATACACATTTAGACAACAAGTTCTTTCGCATGAATTTTAGTCACATATATGATCTGAAACAGAAACAGAAAAAAAAGATTCATGCATACAAGAAAGTACTAATATCTCTCGGAAAATGTTCTTTACGTGGAACACTATGGCTGCAGTCACAGAGAAGGTGTCCTTGTGACACCCCAACCACCTGCACTGAATTGATACAGCAGTAAGGACGTAAACTGGAAGAATTTAATTCAACAAATATAAGATAATGGATACCACTACTGAATACAAAACAAAACCAGTAAGAACAAGGCAACGACATTAACTATACATAGCACGAATATTTCTCAGGAGCTAAGCAAGCCAAAATACACTGTACCACCCAGCGATCCGTACTTCCCATACTGGTACTAGAACTTGTTTTTCATAGTTATTTTTGTACTTTGACATGTATTATCAAATGAATGAAGAGAACATAATACATGCTTTCACATTTGAATAGTAAACAGTTTCTTCAAAAATATATATATATATTTAATCCTGGTAGTAAACTTGGGCTTATTGTTTCTGTTTTCGTTATTTGAACAAATATTGCATTGAAATTTTCTTACGCGGAATTGTTCCTAGAGACATTTCAGCACAGAGATCAACGCACAGACAGTATCTTGTCTGCCTAGAATTAGACCTTCACACTTCATACCAGCTCCTACTTTACAACGGAGTCGTTTGTTCTTTTGTTAATCTTACCCCAAGCTTCAGAACAATCTTCCAGGAGTCCTGTAGACAATGTGATAGAAAACTTCTATTCGGCTACTTGCATCCTGCATTTTGAATGATGGTTCAGATGAGCAAGAGCTTTTTCAGTGTTAAGCTGAAATTTTTCTGCCGTAAATTTCACACTCCTTACAGGGAGACTACATCCAGGCTGACACACTGAAAAAATAATTTAAAAAAGAGAAAATCATCTTTCACCATGCAAAAACATGTAAATACGTATCAACTGAAACAGCACGTGTCTGTCAGGGTTTTCTTTTTTCTGCTTTTCTAACTCTTGGGTTAGGATCATCAGCACTTGCCGAAAAAGAAAAGCTGCCGGAACACTGCACTTAGATCTCAAACATACAAAGAGGTATGTACAGCAGTGCGAGTCCGAAAATTACAGTGTGACAGAAATACTCATTTTTAAAAATTGGGTCCTACACAGGAGTTCAGACAGGGAAAAACAAGACGTTTTTAGTGCACGTTTTAACTTTGCAAGGGCAGCAATTCTCAAACAATTCCCCATACAACGATTTTATTCTTTTTGTGTCCTTTTCATCAACACGCTGCTAGACGCTTCTCTATCTCAATCCATCAGCTTCGGGATTGCACTGCACAGAACGACACTCTTTGTCAGGAAACTGCACTGCACCACGAGGAAAAAGCAACAGACCAAGCAGCGTGCACGTGTATTTCCAACCGCTCTCTACACAGTGAGACAAACGGTAAGAGAAAGGAAGTTCTCTGCGTTGTAAAGCAGGAGGGCAGCGTTGTTTTGGACCGTACGGCGCAGGCGTGTCAGCGATGTACAGGGACAGACACCTGCTTTTTGACTTACCAGTCACGTAGTCGGCAAAATAACAGTGTAAACCTGATCTAATGAATTGTCCAGCACAGGAGTAACACTAGCGGCGTCTCAAACACCCTGCAGATTATTTCTTGCAAGGGTTTTCTAGTATGAAGAGTACCGGTGTTCTACGGTGGCAGTGCCTCACTTTGTAACTGTTCAGCCCGTAAATTCGATCTGGAGATTTCCTAAGGACACTGTGTGGCATTCAGGAAACCAGAGGCGGAATCAATATCACAAGCTTAAATCTTAAACAAAACTAAGTAATGGCTGAAGAGTTATTGTGCTTTTTAAGAAGAGAAGGGCTTTCCCCCCAAAGCTCGTCTCTCGGCAAAAACTCATCCTGCAGTCTGAAAGAGGGGCCAAGCCTAGTGTGCGAGAGAGACTCGTCTTCATCTGCAGCGTGTATGTGGGAATAGTCACCCGGGATGATTAAAATCTTGCAGAGACAGGAATTCCTGTTGCCTTGCTCACACAGATGCTTGTGGACAGCTCAAAGCCTCCTTGAGCAGTGTTTGAGTATCTTGACAGTTTAATCTTTATGGTTATTACAGTGCAAAATTTACCTTTAAAAACACTTGTCCTGGACAGGTTAAATACGTAAATAAACCTCCGTACAGATTTAATAAAATTAAATCTATTTTTATATGTAAAATAACTTAAATGAAAATAAATATATGGAATATTAAATTTAAGTGTACCCATGTGGAATACACAAACGTACAACTTTCAATAGACACATGTATGCTGCTGTACTCAGCCAGCAATTTATTTAGCGGC
>NW_010421820.1:6914-18867 GCF_000710305.1 Buceros rhinoceros silvestris | reverse complement strand
GGCAGGGTGATTAATTTCAATCCACAGTTCTAAACGCATGTCTTGGAGCATGAATGTATACTTTAATTACAGTGCCAGGCAGATGAGCACATAATAGCAGCTATCATCTGAGAACTTTACAGACATGGTTTGCTATTTGAAAAAACCCTTCTTAGACGAACATTTGCTTTACAAAAGCAACACTTGATCTTATCAATGTTGCTTAATTTTAAAATCAAATCACAAATTTCATGATATTCAGCATTGTTCTCAAAGCACTGGCTCCTGCAGTTATGCAATTACAAGTCACTTAATTTTTAAGGCTAAGTATATCTCTAACCTTCATGCTTTATGTTAAAATACGTATCTCAGCATCTCAAAAACCACCCAGCAAAGTAAAAGAAACTCCACAGTGTTTTAACATCTTACAGCATTTAGACCGCCATGACTTTTGAATCCAGGCTAATGTTTTTCTAAATCAATACCTGAAATTAGTAACACCTTACCATTAATGCCGGAATCTGCTGTGAAGGCCAAAGCCAGCCCAGGCCAGCCAACAGCACCAGCTCCTGGCAGTGTTTCTAGCTGATGGTCAGCAACAATGTTCATATACTTGAGACGTGCTTGGAGGGAGCAGTAGGGCTCACGCGCAGCCACCAAGCCCGTCCTAGACACAACGATCCCCTGGACTTGCATGGGGCAGCCCCAGCAATGTCCAGAGAGACCTCGTCAGCTTGCTGCGTGTTACCGCAACACAGATGGAGGAGGAGACCCCCGAGACGACCAGGGGGCTGGAACATTAGCCCTGTAATAAGAGGCCAAGGGAACTGATCTTACTCAGCCTGGAGAAGAGGAGGCTTTGGCGACAGCCTTTTGATACCTGAGGGGAGGCTACTGAGAAGTCAGAGCCAGGTTGTTCACAGCTGGGTGTGGTGGGAGAACAAGGGAGAACAGACACGAGCTGAAAGACGAGAGGTTCAGGCTGCAAATAAAGAAAAACTTTCTGAGGTCAGTCAAGCAACGGAAGAGGCTGAACAGAGAGGTGGTGAGTCTCCATGCTTGGAGGCTTTCACGACCCATCTGCATGAAACTCTGAACCTGGTCTGGTTTCAGAGCTGACCCTACTTTGAGCGGGAGGTTAGACTAGACACCTCCTGAGGTCCCTTCCAGCCTGAAGGATGATCCTACGATCATTCTGTGTTGCTCATCATTGCTGCTTAACTGGCGTGTTTTCTAGAGCTAGTCTCTTCTCACAAGACATTACTTGTTCTGTTCGCTCCTTAGAGCCTGCACCCTTGACACCCTTAAGGCCCCAAAAGAGTGTCTTATCTGACATCAGTCGTTTGGTAGGTTTTGGGTTTTTTTTTTCTCTAAGAGCCAACTATTCTTTCAAGCTCTTGAATAGCAAAGTATTTTAGCAAATACTCTGAAATCCATTGCTTGATTCTGGACTGTAATTGTTACTGTCTAATGAGTAACTCTCCTGCAGTATCAACATATGTTAAGGGTCGAGGGACCGAGGTAATAGCAACTAACCATACAAAACAGAAAATACCTGTAAACTTTTTCCCTCATCATGAACAAAATCCTACTTAGTTCAGGACATTTTTCCTGTATCTTTTCAAAAAATACAACCCCATATCTGACCTTGACATAACCCTTATCATGGGGGTAAAATCAGCTGCTAAAACTGCCGTTATAAATACATTTTAAATATTTTTCTTCCTGCATATGTTCTACATTTTGAGCTCCCAAAGCTTACTGCTGAGACCAAGAACAGCCCTTTGCAGGCAGGCAGCTTCCACACATAACAGAAAATCTAAAGCACATGCACAGCAAGAGCCACGTAACAGACCTTCACACATGTACCCGTTTTTATGACTACTATAACACAGGGCATAGTAACATAAATACAACAATATACGAAGAAATTGGGAAGCAACAGTGTTGAGCGACCTAGAACTTCAACCAATCTGACGTCTGAAAATGCTCATTTGGCTCTTACATGAGGTCCTGGGTACATTGTGTTCCACAGAGTTCATTAGCCAAGTGTAAAAAGTAGTGCAGAGTGAATTCACTGGAAAAGAACTTACTAAGAGTAGTAAGAAGTACACAGTTGTAACAGGCCACCCCAGAGCACTTCTAATATACAGCTGGTACAAACCTGCTATACTTTTATGAGAACACCACCTTCCTAGAGCAACACATTTTCATCAGTTCCTGGAGTGCTTTTGGCTAAATTTCTTTTTCCTGTCCAGTGGTGCCCTAACTTCATTTTGCTACTGTATATAATTTTCCCTAAGAAAAGATCAAGTGGACAAATCAGGTTCCTACTTCTGGCACCAAGTTATTACTGAGCTCCGTAATCTATTAAGGGGTTCCAAACAAGTCCCCCTGGGCTCACTTAGAAAAAAATAGGAAAACACAGGTATAAGCTTGCCAGAGCGTCTGCCTCTTACATCCATAGTAACCTGCCTCAGAAGGAAAGAAAACCACGAAAGTCTTTATTATGTATGAGGTACAGACCATCTGCAGTGGGCTCCGAGAGGCAGCTTAAAAAAAAGGGGTGGGGGTACAGGGAGGGCAGTGCTCCCAGCTGCATTCAGTCAGCAAAGAGCTTGCGACTCAGAAGCATTTTGTGAGTAGAAAAGAGGTGGTAGACTGGGATGAGGAAGGACGTACAAGACCTGTCATCTATTTTAAAGGATGGAAGAAAATGTGGTTACATCCATTACATGGGCAGCACTAATACAGAGAAGAGCAGGAAGAACAAGGAAAACCTGGTGAAGACAAAAAGATCAGCCCATTAAAAAAGTTTCCTAGGATCGTTCTCTGTCGCTATGGTGGAAGGCGCATACAGAAGGTAAGGAGGGATGACAATCTTTTTACTTGGGTCGTAATACGGACCACTGCACACGTCATGACGTGGGAAGTAAGAATGGCAACAGCAGTAAGCTAGTAGCAATGAAGAATATGGAGAGGCTTTCTTTATTTTACTCTTTCTTTTAAAGAATCAAACACATCTTTCCACATCAGATTTATAAGTTTTCTCAGTTCTCTTGACACCTCTTTTTACTACTGCCACTACACATACTCGAATTAGCTCTTCACTGCTATGCATGCTACACAGCGCAACAACGCTGGATTTCTGAAAAGGAAAAAAACAATCCTGGGGGGTTTTTTAACTTTAAATACTGAAACTTGAGTTACATTTAACCCTCCCACAAACCCCCCACCATGAGAACATTTTCTAACTTCTAGCAGCTTGCTATTATGTGTTTGCAGTTCAGTAAACAGGAGATAGTCACATTAGCTATAAATGAACTGTGACTAGGCAAATATGAGTAAACCTTTCGATGTGACTGTTGATGATTCTGTCAGGAAGCGACTCTATTTACAACTCTATTCAAGCCAAAATCATCACAAGTATTTGTCCTGTTATGTAAAAATTTGCTGGCTTTTTAAACACTACAAATTAAACGTTGCTTTCACTGCTATCTCTGGCTGGAACTTGGCTTGTATCTCCGGCGCCAGGATTTCACCTGGAATCTGAGTCTATATATGGGCTGATCCTGTAAGTACTTACCCATGACGGAAGGGGCAGTGACATTTGAGCTCTGGTGAATCTTGCCATCACACACTGAAGTCACTTTTCCCAGTGGTCTGCTCCACCTAGCTGCTGGAGAGCACAGCTCTCCACGCTGAATCAGCAAACACAGACCCAAGGCGTGTTCCAGCAGCTTAGCAGAAAGCGATGCATTTCGAAGGGTTTGAGCGGAACCTCTCGGCTTTGCAATGAAGCAGCTGAGGTGAGGGCACACATTCCCTTCCGCAAATTCTGCTAAGGAAGCACCAATCCCCAGTAAAGGGGTGGAACGGGCTGTTTGGGGCAGGAGCAACTCAAACCACTTCAAGGAGGTTTGCCAGAGCTTGTCTGTCAGCACTAGAGCTTTACTCCTGCAGAGTCCTACTGACTTCAAAGGAACCGTGTGCACCAGTGCAGTTAGTGACATTCACGCTTGCGGAGAAGACTGAAGCCTAATTACAAGACGTTTTTTAAATGTGCGTGACGACATCACTTTCACTTTGCTAAAGAACTACAAATACCAATAGTGCAAGACCACTGTGCGGGAATTTGCTTATTTAAAATAAAGTCAATTTTGCACACATATATCAATACCCAGAGAAAACTTATTAACTGTACTCCTGCAAATCCATGCTAATCTGTACACTCCAGCATAAATTAAGACGAGCCCTTCCTGTAAAAATGTCTTTTTATCCACATATCTAGGAATATGCTTATGCCTAAGCAGAGAATTTTAAGGCATTTCCCAGACTGTTCCTGTATCCAACTGCAACCTGTTTATTTTGACCTCAGTTCTTAGAAACTGTTGATGCCACGGTAGAAATATGCTGTGTGTTCCAACAGGCAACAAACAGTCCTAATGACAGAATACTCCATCTGTGCTGCCAGAGCATACAGCCTCAGTCTATAGCTCCTATATGCTCTAGCTGAGCACACATCCTTGAAACGGGGAGAGCAGGAACGCAACCTGCACTGCAGCTCACACTGCAAGGTACACTCTGACATGACAAAACTACCCCAAAACAGGCCTTCAAAGAGAGTTCCGAGTCAGCCAGTTTACGTCAGTACAATCCAAAGGCACCAGCAGCACTTCTGTTCTACCCTCCCTGCCCTGATTTCATTAGGTACCGGCTTTTAGGTTTTTTAAATGCTTCAAAACTACAAAGTAAAGAAGGCTGACCTTCAAGTTGTCCAGCGCTATTCGAGGGTAAGAGTTAAAGCACGCGGAACATACAGCACTATCCACAGCAGGCTAACGGACTGAAGTCAAGGGAATTTTCCATCAGGCTCATGCTCTGGAAAAGGTGTATTACAGAAAAATGCATGTGAGGATCCTTTAATTTTTCTTGCGTCTTCTCGTCTTATATGATGCAGCTGTGAAGCAACACCCACTGGTACTGGTAGCATGAAACTTCGATCCTTTCCTTTTACCAAGGTCTGGTACCAATTACCATGGATTTAGAGGCGCTGCATGAAAGACAGTGCTGATTTGTTTCTAAATTTGTATCTTGATTAAAGTGTCAGGCTATAGCACAAAAGCAGAGCTTGTCTGACTTAAAAATGCTACTACAATAAATTATCCAAGAAGTGGAGTACGATTTGAAAGTGCTTATAAATGGATCAATACTATGCTTTATGTTTAGATCTTAAACTTTAGTCATGCCAAATCAAATGGAATAGAAGCAGCATTTTATATTCCAACTGTAAACTCAGTATGTTCCAAATAAAAACTGCGTGTGAGGAGAAACTGTGAACCGGGATTTTAAAAATAAGCAAGTTGGCCAAGAGAATAACAATTGCATTTCAATTTTCAAACCCATTTATGACTGTACTCTGGTACACAAAGCAGCATAAATGGAAGGCCACAGCTCATTGCCAGGAACACAGACGTAAACCTCCGTGGGTCGGAGCAGTGCTCTTCCGCGTTTACCCCTCTGAAGAGAGCAGAGTTTGTTCTCACCCCATCAAAGTGAAGTCACTTCCCCCAGAACAGTTTCAGTGATACTGAATATATTTTAACTATCTGAAACTTCAACAGATAGGATTGGTGTTGTAAACATACACAGCAACTGCGGTCCAATGAAAGAAAAAGACAACATAAACACGGTGAAGCGAAAGCGAGACCAGCCACGCAGAACTTCCCCAAAGTAGCTGAACTACCGCTATTAAACCGTGGTTACTGACACTCTAACAGTACACCGAGCCTTTCTGTAGAGCGCAAATACGATAAAAAACACAGATTCCTTTTCAACTGTCATCACCACCTATCGCCTTTCCTGCAGCTCCTGCTTTTCTTGCCAGCGTTCTTCAATATCCTAACGCGATTCTTCTACTTAGTTTTTACGTGGTATCCATGTAAGAAAACAGCTATTCTAAATTAATTAATTAGCATGCACCCTTCCAGAGAGGGAGTATATGATAAAAGTATTACACAGTGAAGTTCAGGCATATTTTTATACCCTCAAAAGAGGGTAATTGATCCTCCCCTCTCCCCAGTTTCAAATGTGGAACTTGGCTGCTATGGTTTTTTTCCCACACAAATCAAGCCTTAGCTCTTTTGAATTGAAACAATATGGGATGATTATTGTGGGAAATTTTTTACTGTTACTGTAATTTAAAACTTTCTGTACCCAATTTTGCATTTTCTATAAATCAAAAACCCATTTCACTTAGGGCTACAATTAAACAGAGGAAATCAAAGACTAACTTCTAAGCAAGTCTTGCTATTAATCATAGGATGAACTCGTAGTACAACTACTTTTACTGCAGCTTCTTTCTGCCTGAGAACTACATTTTAATCTAAAGCTTGAGCTCTTTAGAAGAGATTGTCATAGATGAGACAAATTAAATAAAGGTATACTAAATGCTAGAACATCGCATGCTATTTAAGATGGATGAAAAAACCCGAAAAAAAGCCTACCGACTTCTGTGGCAAATCCAAGAAAATCACCAGCTACAAGGCCATCAGTCCTGTTTGTTTCCAGCAGCCTCTGTCACCCTTTGACCCAACAGAAGCCTGCTAAAAAGCACAGCCCTGGCAATGTTTGCACCATTGCAATGCCGCTGCAGAGACAACTCCTCCGGGCCTGATGCTGCAATGACAGAAGCTAGCTGTGCCTTTCCCTTCCCCAGAAAAAGCCACGCAGTCACATCTTTTACGTCACATATCTGAACTGAAATATATATTTTTCTCCTTTTTAAAGAATAAGCGATTTATTTCAACATCAAAATCAAATTTAAAATATGCAATACAGACACAAAATTAAAATACTAATGAAAAATGAAATTGTGTGGAAGATGTAAACTTAGGGCTCCTGTTTTTTCAAAATGGAAGTAAAAATTCTGCATTTTATTTCCTAAAATAAATAAATAAGTAAATCATGTCATTACTGTTTTTCAGTGCCCAGATCTTTTTAGGAAGAAGTTTAATGCCTCACGGTGTTACTCTTTGCAAAACTCCTACAGAGGTACAAGTCACCAAATTACTTGCAGCAATGTGGCCACAGTAAGAATAAGCAATAATAGTAATTTATTCATAAAATGTATACTCAAAATAAAAATGGGCTTCCAGTTAAACACAGTCTGTGTAATGTGTATATTCCGTGCTAAAGAGGAATCTTCTACTGATTTGAGAGGCAAAATTAAAATGTATCTTGTAAAAATTCCCATTTTAAAAAAATCAGACACAAATACTTGTGAAGAGGTTTAGAAGTTATTGGAAGGGCTTCTTGCTAAAGCAAAACAAAAATCTTCTCGACGCTTCCTTACTATTCAAATACTGTGTTTCAATAGAACACCAATGGAAAAATTTTCACCTCTGAGAAGAATTAGATTTTAAAAAGTAAATGACTTACTGAGACTACAAATTGAAACACTGCTTTATTATTGATTTTCTTCCTAACTAAGATTTCGAATGTACTTGCCGATCTCGTGATCTCTGACAACGAACTCCTGCAGCAATCGGCACCTCTGTTTCTCAAAAAGCGCATTCCAAACACGCCGGTTTGTTGGTGACACAATGAGTTTCCCGGTCTGTGCTCTAGTTTGCCGACACTTGCTCATCCTTCTGAGCGTACCATCTACGGACCTGAAGGACAGAGGACCTTCTCGTTTGGTCTTCCTCTCTGGCCTGAGCATCTGCCAAAGGCAGCTACTGAGTGGCAGGAAATGCACAAGCCAAATCAGTTCCTGCAACCATAGCCTTGCCTATCGGTAATTTTGGGAACACTGATGTGAATTGACCCAAAGAGTAAAGAAAGAAAAAGTGGTGAAACCCCCAAAATCAAACACAGAAGTTTTGAAATCCTGAGCAAACAGCATGACAAGAAAGGAGCGCTTGCTCCATCTAGATGGGTACCAGCTCTGCCCAACGTAACGCTCCAAACTAGAACATCTGACCCTCGCTCCTTCTCCGCAGGTTTATCACACGAATTTCTACCACTTAATCTCCATCAAAACTGTAAACTGAAGGGGGGAACTGCCCTATCCTGGCTAGCCTATACTTCTTGGTGCTCAGGACACCTACATACAGCTTGGTCTGGCAGCGTTCTCACACCGCAACTAAAGAGAGTGTAAGACCAGTTACGAGAAGCACTCGTGAGCCGGCTGGAGACATCGAGAGCAGGCAAGCACTAGAACATTCTTGGGGCTCAGCAGCACCCAAAGATTTTCAGCACCATTAATAATCAGGCTATAAAGCTCTTAAATTGGGCAGAGGATTACTAGGAAACATTTCAGAAAACTGTAACTGTAGTTCTCCTGTATTTTTACTTCGGGTTCAAAGCACTGCTCTTCACACAGGCCAAAAATGAAACCAGCTACAGATGAGAGGAGAGGGAAAACGGGGGGAAGACAGGGAGAGGACGTGGAAGCAACCCAGCCTGGGAAATGTGATGAGAATCCTGCTTATGAACTTCACTGGACTACCAGTGGGGGTGCAGAGTATGTCCCACGCGTGAGCATCTGCAGGATTTGATTGTCCCAGGCACACATTATTAAAGCAGGGGGGAAAACCTCCAGTTTTTACACTATGATTAAAACGCAGTCGGTCTTCTGCAGTAACTAAGGCAGCACAGCTTTAGCTGGCTTGAGGCCGTCCGCGTGGTGGAACCAGTGTGGCTCTCCGCACTCGGTCAAATCCTCACCCACTTCCCAACTCGGTGCATCACGTGTGTGTCTGGGGCACTCTCCAGTGTGGCTGTGCCCTTGAAGAGGATGAGAATGAAAACTGTAGACAGGGCGACTGAGAGAGTCTGCTCGCTTGAGCTGACTATAATTTGCCACACAATGCCAATGCTGCACAAACCAGGAATGCTTGCCTGACAAAAGATTTTAAAAATTCCAGTGCCTTTATTTTAAAAAAGTTCCTTCCCAGTTTTCCATTCTGCAGGGAGCACATAAAATGTCATGATTTGTAAGTTTGAGTTTCCATGGCCATTGTTTAGTATTCCGTAAAGATTTGGGGATTTTGTTTTTTGGGGTTTTTTGTTTGTTTGTTTTTAGTCAATGATCTAATTAATCTCCCCATACAATCTTAAGATGCTATCAACACACTGGATTTTAATTACTCCTACAGCAGAATCCTAAACTGGAAGGGCAACAGACCAGGCAATTTCTCAGCAACCTTCTACTGAGCTGTTGTGATCAGACTTAGACTTTGATTTGGGGTATATTCGTGCAGATGCTGTATGTTGCGATCTCTCCTATTACTTACGAATGCATAAAACACAGCAACTAATTACAAGATGGTGGTGACGAAAGAAACCTCGTGGCAAGTAAGCAAGGGAGCACATAACCTTCCACTTTGGTATAGAATACAACTGAACTTTGGGAGGCAGAGGAGTTGCCTCCTAAAGCTGGGAGTGAACGTTTCCATTCAAAAGAAACGGAGGAGTAGAAGAGCAGCTGCAGCACAGATCTAGACTATTAGAAGCTGCCTTGTGCAAAGCAGTATTTAACCCCTCACATCCTGCAGGCACTGCATATCAAAAAAAGCCCACAACTTCTCAGCCCGCTGTTCTCCACATGCACGTTATATATGGTTTATTCGGACATCAGTTGTTTCTCACAGAAGAAATCTCATGGACAACATCAGAGTTATCTCCAACCTACCAAGGGAGGTGCCGAGGCAGAGAAGGATGAGGAAACTTGAAAAGGCTCTTGCTGCTACACCCAAGGCTGAGCGTAAAAGAATCTCCCAACTTCCTACTCATTTTTCCAGACAAGGGCACCATGACGTATGAAGACTTCATCAAGGCCTAATTTCTGGGCAATAGCATGTCTACGAGGCATGTTTTACAAATCAAAGGATAGAAGAGTGACTAGATAAACTCTTGGGACTGCAGATTACATTGATCACAAAGCATTGTTCTTTCAAGGGCACAATAAAAACTGTTCTTTGTACCTCGTATTTCTCCCAGTGGCTTCTACAGCAGTAGGTCATGGTGAATAAAGGGCAGAAAAGAGCTGTGTGTTATCTGAAGTGGTTTGAGTGGGACTTAAACTCTGCGCAGGCCTTGAACTAGCCATCTGCAAAGAGGTGAAATTCACCCTGAGAAGAATGGCTTTACTCTCCTTGATTGCCACTAGACAGCGATGCGAAACACGGCCACTGATCACCTGGATAAACCTTGTCATCAGAAGCCTGTTCCAAAAACTGTCACACAGAGCCTTAACAGTGTCTGCAAGTGCACTGCCAAAGTAATTTATCAGCTCGATCTCTTGATGTTAATTGAACTGTGAGACTTTTCTATTCGTTCTTCCGCGCTGCAGTTTTAACATACACCCGTAAAGCGTAGGCTTGATTTTTCACAGACTGATCTTCAGGAAAACTTGTTAGTTCTTCCTCCTGAACCATTACTTAAGCTGTATTTTAGGTTAAGTTGTATCTCAGGAGGAACACACTGATGACAAGAGAAGTTACAGAATCCAGGGATTTGATACTCGCTCACTCACTGCCCTGTTCCACCTGAAGGTCAACACACCACCAGGCGGCTGTGTCCTTCTTCATGTATTCAGCTGGGCAGGCACCGACATTTGAAAGGCTTGCAGCAATTATTTTGACAATAGTGGCATTTTAGTGCTTCTGTGTCCAACCCAGAGCCTTATATGGGTGCGAACCAGCCATATCCAACTGGCAGCGTAAAGAAATCTATTTTGGTAAGAGAATTATGCTCATACTTCCAAGTTCCTTTGCTAAAACATTGCAAGATGTGGAACACACATCGAGTACCTTCCACAAGCGTGGCATTATCTTCATAAAGGTACACCTATTTCATTTGCACTCCCGACCTCCGCACTGGCTCTCTCTTTACAACGTGCACAAGCACCTTCCAGTCTGCTTTTCTCTCCCAAATCATTCCTTTGGGTTTTTTTTCTAGAAACTCTAGACCACCTTGTTCCCCGCTGGCTCTATCTGCAGTCACGTGCCGTTCCTCACCCACTGCCGGAAGCAACACTATCAGTTTTGACTCCTGAAAGCATTTTGGGGCAAAAAATACAAGCACCTGATGGATACAATTTTTATCCTGCTAAACAAAATCCCCTGAGAGCATTTTATGTTACAGAGAAGAAAGTAATTGCCACTCTAAATAAAGTGCTAAATGGCATCTTAAAAGTGTACACATGAATATTACATGTTCATTTTTATTTACACTAAATATGACTGCATCTATATGAAAAATACTGTGATCCCATATGTAAAACATATATACTGTAGAGTGGGTTATATTTTAAATGAAGTAATTTAATAAAGACATTCAGAAGGCACCAAGGAGACAGTAGAAATAATTGTTTTAGTATAATTTAAAATGTAAATGTAATGTAATATGTAATTTAAATGTAAATCTGCACCTTAAACCTTCAATCCATCAATGTAAATCTCCATTTAAGAAACAAAATTTCCATGTGATCATGTTAATTCCTCCTTCTATAATAATTATAGAATGAGAAAGGTAAAACCTTCCATTAAAAAACCTGGTAACTAAGGATCTCCATAACAGACTGAGTTGGAAAATTGTTTTTAAAAATGGTTACTAATAAAACTAGATTTAAAGATGTAAATGGTTTATTTGTATAATAATTAAAGCAACAAAAACCACCCTGTATTTCACACTGCTTTAAAAACAAAACCCAAATCCCACGATGAACCCCCTGCAGCAAAATTGGTATGTGCTTGCCTTTTGGGCCTGCAGCAGCATTTCCACCCGTTCTGGGATAATACGATCAATCCCTTCTCGTGCACCCTGCAATTCCCAAATGCAGGCTGGAGGATGAGGAATACCAACGCTGTGTCCCTTAAAACACGAAAGTAAGATTCTGGCGCTCCTGGGTTTAAACTAGACACGGTAAGAAGGTTCAAAAGGAAACTGCCTAAGTCCACGAGGTCCT
>NW_010421820.1:0-6832 GCF_000710305.1 Buceros rhinoceros silvestris | reverse complement strand
CCTGCAGTAATGCAGCATTCTTTAAATGCACTTTATGAATCATTCAAGTTCAGGCTCCCTGAATCAGGTTTTTAAATAAGTGTTACTTTGGTTTGAGAATATAATCCAAAACTCTCTATCTGTGGGAGACTTTACACTGACTCAGGACTGGATATACTATTTTGTTTCCTATAGACAAATAGGACAATACATCTCACCTGCCAAAGGTAACAAAAATATCATGAGAATTCTCTTTTTTTTAAAAAAAATCTCTGACCAGAGAGAAAAATAAATATTAAGAAAAAAAAGAAAGAAATTATTTATCAAAGAGTAAAATCTTTTGAGAATAATACTTGCTGTATATACAAATGTAGAATAAATACACCAGAGCTCTTTGTCTATGGGTAGCAAAACAAGTACAGTGATCACAATCTCTTGGATGCTATCAAATACCTTTCCTTCCCTTTTGCACACTGAATTCCAATAAAAGGCAAGACTAATTCTGAAAAGATTGGAATGCCTAGAAAAGTCCATATCAAAGCTTTGTGCTCACCAACTCTGTAAATCCTGAACTGAAACGAGTAACTGTCCATCTAAAACACTGTAAATATTTGTTAACTTTCTTAGTGTTATTACATTTTGCGGATGAAAATGTAAATGAATACCCCCACAGCTTTACATTCGGGCCAGGACAAAATCTTTTCTATCACCTACCCTATTGTGAGTCCGTAAGACCAGGTACTGTGACAATGCACTAGAAACAATAATTTAACTTGCATCAAAAGATCAGAATTGTGCATCACCTTTACAGCAACCCCACGCTGACCTCTCTCTCGGATGGATCAGCCGCGGTGTGAAGTATCTTGGCCTGCCACGGCTGCAAAACACAAACACGCTATCACATATTTCTCTAAGCTACTCAGTGCCACCGCCTGACCCCTCCCAGCATTAAAATAAATAAGACTTGATGGAACTGCTTGTTTTCTAGCTCCTGAGATCAAATGTTTCCAGTGTACTTTTCTATTTTTGAAATGACATAAAATAAGAAAAAATAAAACAGAGATAAATAAATAAATTTAAAAAAACCCACACCAACAAACAAGACCAGTTTCAAATAATGCTATTTTTTTCTAATCTGGCTTTCTAAAAGTATTTACGTCTGCAGTTATAAAAGCACGTGAACTCTTTTATTATTACAGTAGAAGCTGCCGCCTTCTTCTGGAAATGTCTGCTTGCATTGACAAAAGAATTTCAGGAGCTGAATGAATGCCACAGTAAACACATCTGTATGCAGGTATCCGAATACACGAGCAACATGCTAAGCGTACCTCAGATTTAAAGTGTTGCGAAATATCAGTCAGCAATTCAAACACAATCAATCAAAGGCTACAGAAAATGATGGCTAAATTAATATTTAATAAAGGTATATTGGTTATTATAATAATAAATTCCTCTTTCCTCAGCTCCTCTTCTTTCTCCTGTGCAGAATCTTCAACTGGTATCCAAAGCAATTTACTTTTCTATTTGTGTTTTAACACATTTGAAAAGAGCAAATCACTTTGAAACTCCAGAGAGATTGGACAGGAGCTAAATGTTTTCCTTGGCAGGTAACAGGATACAACGGTTGAGGTTAATTTAAACTTAACGTGTGTAAAAATAAATAAGTAATACATTGCCGTCTTAAACCTATAGACTCCCTCCAAAAAGACTGTCCTAATTTAAATAAAGAATGCACGAGGAAATGCATCAGCTACATACCAAATATGGAACCAACATTCATTCTTTTTCTTAACTCATAAAACTCTCATTTGGAGCATCAGTGAGATGAAGCTCTTGGGAGACCCCCCCTCCCTTTTTAAAAAAACAAAAACAAAACAACAAAACATGATTAATGCTTGGACATGTAGGTTGGAGTATTATGCCTGGACAATTTTTTGAGAGTTTTGAAAGGTTTTTTGGAAGACCCTAAAACCACTATGGCAGTCAGATCATTATTGCAAACTATTCTGTATGTAGGCTCAATCCATTTCCATCTGAAGCTGAGGGAAAACCCCCATCGTCTTCAGAGGCCTCTGGATCACATCCTTTGTTTCCAGAGGTACAGCAAAGCAAATTTCAAACATATGCAAGGGGGAAGAGTATTCAACTACTAAATAACTGGTAACACTGATCTTCTGGGAAAAAAAAAAAGATTTTATAAAAAGGGCAACTCGAAATCATGAGATCTTATATTTGACAGTATATATTTTTAAAAGCCAGGCTGCGAAGGGCCGGATTCTGGGCTTTTTATTCCTGCATATCCACCTACAAATCAAGGCATCATAAACAGAATTAGGCTCTATTTTGGAGATCATAAGCCAAATTTTAATGAAATCCTACTGGTACTGGGGTCACTAAGAGATTTAAAATACTCTGCATGAGTGCAGAATACCTGGGGACGAATTTCGGCATTGTTCCTATGGAACCCACAAACCCATCTGCTCACCAGTGAGAAGTTCCAGGCCAGATTTATTAGTGATTCCACAAACGTGCACACAAACTGCATTAGTGAGTAGCTGGGTGGCGAGGGATTGCTCCAAAGCCCATCAGGCTGAACAGAATTCACCCGATTGTGGGTCAGGCACAGAGTCAAATGCATAAACAACTACAGATTTGCACAGCCAGGACGGTTTACACTAGTATAAACTCGGGACTTGCAAAAGTGCGTGCGCACTTGAAAACATCCACCCGGCCATTTTATATCTACTGGGATTACTCCACTTAACAAATGTCTATTGTGCTGGCTACAGGGATTCCAACTTTTTGTCTTCTGGCTGCAACCGTAGGTCTAGCTAGCTGCGTGCACGCTGAGTAAACGACTACCTACCCTTGCAAAAATAAAGTGCACTGTACAAGCGCGCACGCTACGTGAGTACGTATGAAGAAACACGTTCTACAGAATGGCTTATTTGAGAAACAACGACCAGTGATCATATTTCTAAATTATTATTTTTTCTTCTCAGACAGGAGCAGGCACCATAAGCCCGAATGGAAACTGGATGGCAGCATTGCTTTGTTACACACAGGAGACCTCCCCAACAAGCCCCCCACGGCGCGGGGAGGAGGAGGAGGAGGGAGGGCTGATTACCTGCACCTGCTTCAAGCTGAGGGCGACCGCTGCAGCTAGGAGGAAAACCACCTCATTAGAGGGCATTTCCATTTTCTGGAGGGAAGGTGTCACGATCACAGGCCTGCCTGTGCCCTGAGCACCCATGTGCACAGGAGACTTTGAACGCTGCTGCACAAGGTACGAGGCCCTGCCGAGGTTTGTCACGCCACGGGAATATGTGGCACATGGACGAAGGCCAATTACAGTGCGACCATTCTGCCTGCGAGGGAGCTGCTGAATCACCGAGTGGAAGTGAATTACACATCCCCACCACCCCCCAAAAAAATTTTTTTTTTTTTTTTTGCAGAAGAAAACTGGATGAAACAAGGCATTCCTTCCACTCCTCCTTTTATTCCTCCTTAGCTGCTGCTAAATGTTTACAGATACTTGGCAGGTACTAGGACAAGGCAGTGCTCTACCCACACAGCCGTATAAAATATAATCCAGCCTTACAGTCTTACACTATCTCCCCATTCGACAAAGACAAGAATTCCGGACTGCACCCACACCTGAAAGTGGTAATTCCCGCTCCATTCCCTTTCCCTTTCTTCTCTCCACCTCCTCCCTTTTCCCTTCCCTTTACCCACAATAAAATCTCCCTTAACCTGATCCAAACCTGGCAGCACCCATCCAGGCAAAATTCCAATTAATTTCAAAAAGTTTATCCTGAAAAATGGCTCCACACATCCCGTTTATTATCTCTGAAAGTAACCACCACATCGTGACCCACCTATTCGTGCAAAACGCTGTGGACTGTGCTCCTCTCGTTTCTCTGCAAGCTGCTCTCTGCCTTGCACGTAACAGTGCTCTCTGTCGAGCGCTCGGTATTACTCACAGGCCTGGAACATATGCACCTTCCCCTCGTATCCCCGGCTTTCTTGGCGTTAGGATCGTTTGGTAAAAGCCATATTTTTAGTCAAGAGAAGTGGGAGTTTAAGAATAGACTGCTCATTTATCAGCAACACCTTACATATCTTTTTGGAGGATAAAAATCCATTTGGAAGATGGGGGGCAGAAAGACAGAGTTCGGAGCAAAACCAGTGCATCTCAGATTATTTTCACTGTGTTTCACTCCGTTATTATCTGACAACATGCAGAACTTCATCCTAGCCAGCCATTTTTAAACATTCTTTTAATTAAGCCAAGTATTGTCTATGCCTTTAATTTTTCATTCCATGCACCAAACATTTTGTTTGAGAATCTTGGCAGTCCAACACAGAACACTTTTTAAAATGTAAATGCTCTAGCTCATGTGCGTAATTCCTGAAGGCATTCATCTGAGGGGCTGAATATTTCTATCAGCACTTTTATTTTAAGTTACAAAGAAAAAAAAAAATTAAATTTAAAACTTGGAATTCACTGATCTAATGAGCAGATTTTAATCCTTCTTCAATTAACACACACGTGATCTCGCGCTATGTTCGTTTTCAGCATGCTTATAGAAATCCTCACTGTGAAATAAAGCAGTAATAAGGCAATTCTGCTTCTTTCAGTTTCACACCAATCACTTCTAGCAAGCCACCACCAAATAACAAACTAATGCACCAGAAGCAATTTTACATTAGTTTAAATGCTAGTCCCAGCAATCAAACAACCCCAGCAAGTATTAGAACCTAAGAAAAGAAAATCCTCTTTAGGTAAACAGCATCACTGAGTACTCCGCAATTTCTTGGTGAGGAGTGTTTAGCAGTTTGTGATTTTATAACAACGACTACGAGTTAAAACTCTCAACTAATACTTTATTTGCATTGTACTGTGCAGCTACTACAGGCCTCTAAAAAGTACTTTGAAGAAATTAATTTTAGCTATCCCCAAGACATACGTTCCCAAATTCCTTTCTTAATCTACACGGTTCGCTAAAACATTCACTACTGACTTCGAGCTTGATCGGCCCGTAAATACTGCCTAACTCTGAAAGTTAGGAGTGGTTTTCAGTTTGTGTTGCCATAAAACAGTTCAAATGCAATGCCAAGACAGAGATGGTTTTGATACACTGCTGTCACTGGCCTGAATTTAAAACTAGTTTTGTACAAGTCTCTAGGCATTTTCTAAACATTTTGTGGGCTTTATTTTGTGGAGAAAAAACCCCAAACTTATTTGGATTTGTTATTTAATTTCTGGATAGAAACAAAATCAAAGGAAAAGAATAAAATATTTTACATAAGCATTCAATTTTTTTTAGCGTAGAGGAAATCATTTTGGTTTACAAATACGTATGAAAGGGGTAGTTTCTTCACACAGTGTGTTTAAAATTATTTATTTTCAGATACTTCAATTTGCACATGCACTTGTCTATATAAAGAATACAAAGTAAGTATTATAATAGGTCTGGCAATTTCATAGTAGTAATAAATCTTAAGTGTGTAACTGTCTGCCAAATTGTGCCTAAGTCAGTACCTCTATATCCACATGCTACTTTGATCTATAAATGGCATTACTCTAATATTTGAAGTATTATACTTAAATAAATTCCTTCATTAACACCCGAAGAGCAAAAGAAAGAGTGGGAGCGTGCGTAAGCATGTGCCCGTGTGCGCACGTAAAAGATAAAGAAGAAAATACACTTACAGCACTTACGGACCTTTAAAGGCCATGAAAAATAGCATTTTAAAAAGTACTTGATAAAAATGGCAATTACAAGCTAATCGTGAACAATTCCAGGTATTGTAAAATTTAAACATGAACCCTGAAAATATTTATGTCCGAATTCACGTTGCTGAGACAATCAGGAAATGTAATTGCAATGAGATACAATTACTGAAGCTCATCACGTAAGCTACCTTAAAAAATCCTAGTTGAGAACTGGGAACACATGCCCTCACACACACACCAACAGCACAAACCCCCATGTACTTGTTAGCAGCTGTGTTAGAACTGTTCTCCACATGGATGTTTAATAATGCTGCAAATGTACTGAAAATATGAAATAAATATAAAAACTTGCACCGCCCAACTTTGTTTCTTTTCTCGAGCTTCCTCCTATGTTGTTTTTTTTTGAAAAAAGGGAAGGGGAGGCATGCCATTCAAGAAAGAAACTATATTGTAATCAATGAAGGCAAGACTGGCACAAGTCCTAGACCATTTGCATTCAGAAATAAAAGCTGTGATCGACCTTTGTCTGCTAAGAAAATGAAGCTTGCTGGTTTTAAACAGACTAGCTCAGGGAGGGGCAGACTTCATAGAAAGAGAGCAGAGAACCTAAAAAATAGCAACAATAGCAAATATTAGTATATCACATCCCTAATAGCCAGCAAGCGATCATCCTGAATGAGCCTCAGCCTCGCCGGGCTGCTAACCGACTACCGGTTAATAATAAAATAATAGACAGATGCGAGCCCATTTGCCGATATCCAAGTAGTTTCTGAAGATTTTCCTACTTGGTAATGACTCGCCGCTCACACCATTGCAGCGGTACATAAACACGAAATAGCTGGTGAATGTCAAGGGGGAGCAGGAAAGCGGTGGGAAAGAAGCTTACCCTGCGCAGGGTAGGGAGCCAGCCTCGGGGAGCCGACGATGTGCTTGGTGGTGTTGGTAGTGTTCACCTTGCAGCTCTGCAGTCTCCTGGAAAAGCAGGCAGAAGGCACTGAGCGAGCTCTGTGGCATTTCTCGCCCTTGCAAGTGCATGCAGGCCTGGGAGAGGAGGGGAAGGCGGTCCTTACCTAGCAACCGGCGCCGGCTTCTCCTCCGCCCGCTCCCCTGCCA
>NW_010421819.1:0-398 GCF_000710305.1 Buceros rhinoceros silvestris | reverse complement strand
CGGCCCCGGGCCGGGGCGGGGGAAGCCGGCTTGTTGCACGTCGGGCAGTGAATTCACTAAAAGCCAGGGAAAGAAAGAGGAAGGAAATCACTCTCCCCTTCGCAGATGTCCAATGAGGTAAAGCCATCACTGCCCAGAATACTGAACCCCGTGGCAATCAATTTAATCCATTATTTCGCCTCTCCTTCCCCTCTCAACAAATAGGGGGGCGGAGGGGGGAAGCGAAGAAAAATAAGGGAGAAAAAAATAGACTGAAACAGACCTCCTTAATCTATGGCTATTCGATAAAGCCAAATAATAGTTGTAGAGGTTAAGAACTGGGAGAGTAACAGCTAGCAAATACATTATGCTCGAAAGCTTTGAAAGATTCAGCAAGAGCGTCTTTCTACAGAAGAAGC
>NW_010421818.1:31108-31320 GCF_000710305.1 Buceros rhinoceros silvestris | reverse complement strand
GCGAAATAGAGTGGAATTGGCACAAAGGCCTACCAGTGCCTGTCGCGGAATGAGGCAAAGCAAAAGCGAACAGCTCTCGGGTGCGCGGGCAGTCCGGACCCGGCTCGGCGGGGCTCCGATGTGGCGTGCCTAGGCGGCGCGGCGGCTATTTTCCAGCAAAAACAGCTCAGTTGGTTTTTGGGCATGGCTCCTCAGTCACGACGGAGTGGAGG
>NW_010421818.1:26407-30914 GCF_000710305.1 Buceros rhinoceros silvestris | reverse complement strand
TGGGCAGGGGTCCTCAGTCACGACGGAGGGGAGGGGCTCCAATCCCCCACGGCGCAGCTGTGTCGAAACGCGACGGCTGCAGCGATAGGGCTCATGGCAGCGGCGAGCACGCGGAAAGCGACGGCAGCTCTGGGAGAAACAAGCAAGCAGGCAGGCAAGCAGGCAGGCATGGCACGGCAACGGCACGGCAACAGCACGGCAACAGCACGGCAACAGCACGGCACGCGGGCAGGCAGGCAGTCAGGCAAGCTCCGTGGTGGCCCAGAGCATGGGAAGCAACTTAGCTCACAGCACAGTCACGTGACTTTTAAAGCGACAGTGGCACGAAAACTTTCAACCAATGAGGATGCTGCTTAACGTCACATGGTAGGAATACAAATGCTATAGGATAGTTTAAAGCAAACTTCTCCTAAAAAGGAGATCTTTGCTGACGTACCACAGATGGACAGTATCACTCTTGGAGATGTTGCATTTCCTGCCTCCAGGCAGCTCAATGTTCCTTCACCCTTCTGCCATCACCTGGGACCCATAGCTAGTGCACCCTGTAATGCAGCCAGAGCTTCTGCAGGGCATGACCTTTCCCATGCCTTGTCAGGAACCCAAGCAAGCAGAGGCCTAGAGGTGAGGTTTTGTCTCATCTTTCAAACATACCTCCTCCATATGCTTTTTTAATTTGGAAGAAAAAGCACAGGAAGGCCCCGGCATTTAGAGGAAACAGCTCCTGTCCAGAAAGTCTGTCCTCTTTCATCCTCACCCTGCAAAAGGATCACACACCACTTGACTCACTCACTGTGTGACTCTGCCATCACACAGGTCAGATGAGCAGGGCTGGCTGGCAGGGACGGGGACAAAGGGAGGAAAAGGCTGAAACTGAGGAGACCAGCACCCACAGAATGTGCTTGGTTTCCAGCAAGCAAAGGGTTAATGCCAGTCCAAGCCCTCCCACAGATGTAATGAGTCAGGGATAGGACTGGATAGGACTGATGTCTGTGAAGGAGAGAATACAGGAAACTTCCACTCTTTGGGACGGAAGACTGCTGGGAGAAAGCATTGTTTCACACCTGATGAACATGGGGCTCCTTAGTCCATTGGACCAGGGATTTCACCTCCCTTTCTAATGCGTCAGTCAAATGCTCCTTTTTCTTCACACATATCCAGTGTGCTTTCCACCCTCACCACAGAGGACACCGCACTGCCCTGAAAGCTTTTCTGTTGATGGCTTTTCCTTACCTGCTTGTTCAGTTGTCATCTCACCTCATGGCGCCATTGTTAGGTGCAGTGAGGAGAGAAGGAGCTTTGTGATGTTTTCACACCAGGTCCTGGTCAAGCTTCAGCAGCAATGGCTGGGCTGCTACAAGCAAAAAAGTTGCTCAAAAGAGGCTTTATGTGTCTCTAGTGATGGATTGGTGAATCCATTCTTAATCTTTCTGTCTGTGTGTGATTATCTGCATGGTTGTGGAAGGAAGAAGTCAGTACTGAGATGAGCGTGGTAGAGCACAGAGGAACTTCCTCCACACTGAGTCCCTGCAGTGGCAGGTCCATGGTTCATTAGTCCTCCTGCACTTTGCCTTGTCTGGAGTCCTTCTCTGCTCTAATCCAAATTATTTCCATAGTCTCCCTAAGTTGAAGGGGTGCTTATTTGTTTCGAGTGACTTTCTCAAAAGCAGGCAATGAGGATGTCCAAATATTCCTAGCAATGTCAGTACCGTCCCAAATTAACCGTATATATTTTGTATACTGTTCACTTACAGCAGTGGCCTGGCTTTAGAGAACAACTTCGGCCACTGAACAGCCATACTTCATCAAAACATTGTTCAGCTTCATGATGAACACGAAGCATGGCAGCCTAGTGGGGTGAGGCCCAGCCTCACTGGAAGTTCAGAGAGCAGAGCAGTTTTGATTGCACCCCTGCCCCATTACCGTGCACTGGGAGAGCACCTGAGCCATCAGTCTCTACTGCAAATCAACAAGCCTACTGAGCCTACTGAGCCTACTGAGCCTATGGCTCAACAAATTCCTGTTGAGTGTCCTTGCTGCTGACTAACAAAGCACATCATAGGTTTTGTTATCTCCCTTCAGTGAGCCAAGCTTGTTTTCCCTCCAGATTTCCTTTGTTTTTATCTAAAGGACTGCATTCAAAACAAATGGTTTCTGCAGCCTCCAAACAAGGCATAATCTATATTTAGCCATGTCAGAAATTCTGAATAGTAGACCCAAAGCAGTGCTGTTCCTATTTCTCAGCATTGCCAGTAAACCAAAGTACCCGTTATTTGCTCTTGACTATCCTACTGTCATTTGGAAACCCATGGTTAATACAGCAGTGATAAAGGATAACAAGACAGTCTCCTCAGGTTAGTGCACCCAGGTTAGAGGCAAGCTTAAATCCACTGGATAAAAGATAAAAGATAAATCTGCTGGATGAAACCATCCTTAGTCTTTTTGCTCAGAGCTAATAGGGTAGAACAAGGTAAGATGAGAAGACCCTTCTTAGCCCATCTGATGTCCAAGTCCAAATCCCAGCAAGGCGAGCTCCCTGCCAGCCAGGTGGAGAAACAGGCCTTGCTGGAGCAGTTTGATGGTGATGAAGCAATCCCCCGCAGTGTAACAGCAGTTCAAACTGTAGCAGAAGTCTGCTACAATTTCTCCTAACGGAGGAAAACATCATTTTCACAGAGGACTTACTCCACAAGCCTGTGGGGCTGTGGCTTGTCTTGTGTATGGGGAGAGTGGTGTGCTGTGTGGGCAGCCAGAAGGGCTGAGACCCTTCGAACACCCCTCCCATGGCACAGCCCTCCCTCCCATGGCACAGCCCTCCCTCCCATGCAGCTGCAGTTTCGGCCCAAGGCCATATGTGGAGTGGATAGCAAATGAGGAAAGCATGACTGTTTAAATGCCTGAGGCCTGACTCGCCACTGCTCCAGCTGCTAGGCTTTCTTGGAAGTTACATGCTGCACTTCCTGGGTGAGTGGCGTGTTGACATCCAGGATGTTCTTTTCAGGACTGAGAAACAAAAGAGAAACAGTTCAGAAGCTGCTGAGATGCTCTGCCTTTGCTGCAGTTGGCAAC
Source organism: Buceros rhinoceros silvestris (assembly GCF_000710305.1). Classification (NCBI taxonomy): domain Eukaryota; kingdom Metazoa; phylum Chordata; class Aves; order Bucerotiformes; family Bucerotidae; genus Buceros; species Buceros rhinoceros. The sequence continues at coordinate 27,848 of NW_010421818.1, read as the reverse complement.
AAAAAAAGAAAGTAGAAATTTCTCAATACTTACTGTGAAGTGATGGATAAAGCATCCTGGGAGCAAGATATATTGGGAACACCTTAACCTGTGAAGGAAAATGGGAACATAGAGCCAGGTTTTAACCAGAGAGAGGAAGTGCTTCAAGCCATGAAGATCAAGAAAATTTACAGGGTTGCGGTCTGCAAAGTCTCAGCTTCCTCTTCCACTCCCAACTCTGCCTGACCTCACTTTCTCCCTACCATTGTGTCCACGGTGCTGTTTAATGACACTCCCAATCTCCTAGAAACCTCAGAAGCTTAGAGAGAGCTGTGAGAGTGAGGTCTTCTCCAGCTCCAGCAAAATGTAAGAAGTCCGTGGGGAAGGATGTTGACACATAATGAACCACAATGCAAAGTTGCAGCAGCCAGTGGGAATGGAGCAGGCATGTGTCTGAGAGCATTGTCTGAGGATCTGATGGCATTGAAGGAAACATGGAAATACAAGGCACCCTGTAGTCCTTCCAAACAGGGGAGCTTGAAGTACCTATGAGAGGACATGACTGACCACATCATTGATGACAGCTACAGTCAGACAAATGACTGCTGAAGGCCATTTCATGCTCAAACAGTACCAGAGGACATGAGAGACAAGGCTGTTTTCATCTGCACTCTCCATGGCATCATCTGCATGAGATCTCCTTCAGATACAGCCTCACATTTAGCAAATGACCTGGATCAGCTGAAGACCTGCTGAAGACCTAGTATGTGGAAACTATGCTCAGACCCCAAACCATGAGATTCTGGGAGCTGAGCCCCACTCCAAATGCAAATTTCAAAGCATGCATGCAGCTGAGGACACCTTCCTGGCCAGCCGGACTGCTGCCCCATGGATGGTTTCTTCCTTTTTTTGTCTATTATGGGGGGAAAGAGGTTTCTTTCGCAGCCTGATATGCTCCCTTCCCCAAACATCCATCAGTGCCTCAAGTTTTAGTCTGCTACTTAATGGGGCACAACACCCTTCCCAGCCTACCCTCGCCTTGCATGTGAGAGCCAGATGTTACTGCCAAGGCAAAACAAGTAGTTTCTTCCCCCTGCCCTGTGGGCTGTGCGTGCTGAGTCTGGTCCTTTCAGCCTTTGCTAGCCCCACAAGAAAAAGTATTGAATGCAAGTACTCAAGCTTTTGCACTCAGGCCCAGAATCTCTCCTGTTCCAGAGCTGCTGAGCCTCTGTCTCGACATACGACATGCGTAATAAACAAGCGTGTTCTGTTGAGTCCCTTCCCCAGCAGCCTTATGGATATGGCCTTGCCTGTGACTTAGCTCTGCCTCTTGCCTGACTCCTGCTTGGTTCAAAAGCAGAATCCGAGGATTTGCTGGCACTTTAAAGCATTCGTTATCCTCTAAAGCTCAGTCATTTTGCCATGGGGCTCTGGGGCAGCCTGAGCCTGATGCAGCGGTTCA
>NW_010421818.1:23090-26329 GCF_000710305.1 Buceros rhinoceros silvestris | reverse complement strand
GCCAGCCTGAGCTTGATGCAGGGGTTCAGCGGCCTCAGGGCTGCAGATTCAATCTCTCTCCAGCACATTCAGGTCTTGTTTGCAGCCAAGCCTCTGCTCATGCTACGTGCAGATGAATGACAAGCACCTACAGGACCCTGCCTAACCAATACACACCCTGCCAGTGGAGCGGAAAGGCACTGAGCAGCAGCCATCACATTTCTTACTTGTTGCCCAGCAAGCTCTCTGGCTCTGCAGACGCCCTCAAAGGCTGCGGGCAGAGTCAGGTGTATGCTGCCTGCAGAAAACAAATCCCACTTCCCAATCACAGCCATCAGCACCCAACAGAGATGCTAAAATTCACCTGGACTCCAAGTGGCTGCAGACAGCAGGACTGCCAACACATGGATACAACCTTGCTGGTCGCTCCCTTCACGCTTGGGTCAGGCTGGCAGAGCTGCTATGACAAGCTCTCCATCCTTACCGTGAAGCAGCTTTGTACCCAGCGACCGATATCTTCCTCCCAGAAGGCCACTCTGGCTGTTTCTGAATAGCTGCCTGAGCAGCGTGAGGCAAAATCATGGCAGAGATGGAGGTGCAACAGCCCAATATTATTGACTCCAACCAGCAAGCAGGCAGTGTAATCTGTCTGCTCTTGTTCCGTTCTCTTGGTGGTGTGCTCTCATTAGCCCCCCACCAACAGTCAACCTGTCAGCAGGTCTGCGCTCCAACTGCCTGACCTCTGACTTCAACTCATTCTTCCACAAATTAATTTCCCAAATTGACAAATTAAAGTGCACAGTATGCCCAAGGTCACTAAATCACACTGGGTTCTGGTAAATGTCAACCAGTGTTGGGGTGGCGGGGAGGGGGGGGAGGGAGAAGAAAAGGAGGGAAGGAATACAAGGCAAAAAGGGAGAAAAGAAAAAAAGACATGTTTGAAAGAAATGGACAAAAAGCTCTGAGCTGTAGTTTCTGATTTGCAGAGGATGCTGCTGCATGAGAGCAATTAAAAGGGAGGTTGACAGCTCCCCCAGCACACAAGTAAGGTCTAAAATATGTCTGGTAGGAGCCCTGTGCTCCAGCGGAAGGTCAGTGTGGCTACACAAAATGGCCTCAGCTCTCCCAGGAAGCAGTGTCTCCGTGAAGACCAGGCTAGGACCCATCTCACTTGTGGTGCCACCAGGCCACCTGATTTCCGTAAGTTGAATGGGAATCCCAGCCAGAGGCTGGACACTGATGTTGGGTGAGACAGTGCAGGTACTCAGGGAGAGGCCAGGAGGGCAGACAGGCATTGGGAAGCCCCAGGGAGTGAAGAGTATTGACCATTACACATTGACTATTAACAAGGCCATGAGGCCTTGGGTGCCAACCAGCAACACATGGCTGGGAGGAATCTGTGGGGATATCAACCCCAGGCTCTGCTGCTGCCGCCATTGCCACATTAAACAATTTTTCCCATAGACCAAACTAATTCCTTTCTGTCATAACCCCTGCTCAAAAGTGACCAGAAACCCTCCAAGCTTCCATGTAGCCCTGGTTGGTTTGTATTTGTTCGTGTGCCGGCACTGCCTTGATGTGAATTCATGCTTCCCTCTCCCTTGTGTTTACCCAACTGCTGTATTTGAAGAAAGTCACCGTGTCCCCTTTCGTCACCACTCACTGGGCGATGGAGGCCAGAGCTGATGCGATAGGCTCCCCACTCCCTCGATGCTCCTAATAGCCTGGCTCCACACCTGCGCCAGCAGGGCTTCATCTTTCTCAACCACAGCATAGCAATGCTCCAGGGGAGATCTCTACCCTCTCCAGTGGCATTGATACTTTCCTGCCTCTTGGTAAGGCTGTTACTCATATACCCTGTGCTTGCATTTGTCTTTTTCATAGTGGCATGATATCTCTGCTTTTTAGCTATCCCCATCAACTAATACAGGTCTTTCTCTTTTACGCTTGTTTTGAGCTGATAAGCTTCCAGCTTATAGTGGAAATTCATGTTATTAGTCCCTAAGTGCCTGGCCTTGCTCTCTGTAATATTGAATTTCATCCCATTTCTGTTAGTCCTGTCCTCAAGGTCAGTCAGTGCTTCCTGAATCATACTCCAACCTTCTTGCATAAAAAGCAAGCTCCCAGACTTACTGTCATTTGCAAATTTTATCCACGCAGTCCTATCCTTCATGACAAGGCCAATTCTGAAAATACTAAGCAGAATCAGTTCCAGGATTACTCCTTGAGCAACTGCACAAGCAGACCCCCTCCAGCTTGATTATTCGCACACGAACACCACCTGTATTCATTCCTTCTCTAGTCAGACCTCCGTACACTGTTCCTCCTAACCTCACCATCCTCCACTGAATAAATAATTTCCCTTGTGGCATCATATCAAATGCTTTGCTGATAGCCAGATAGATCAGCCATGTTTCATTTACCACGAAAACCAATTAACTTTCTTTGATAAGATATCAGGTTCTTCTGGCACAATTCACCTTTGATAAGACCAGTCAGTGTAAAATCTCCCTTTCTATTTGCGTCCTTTATTCTTTCCTGTAAAGACCTCAAAGATGTTTGCCTTGCACAGAGTGCACTGGCTGTGCAGACAAAAGCAGCCAGCATTGTCCCATTAGCAGTGTTTTCAGGTAGAAAGACACCAGAAAGAAAGCACCACTGTTGCAGCGATCCTTCCTCTGCCCTTCTTTCTACAGCCCTTCCCCTTGTACAGTGTGGAAGTAGCAGCACTTGGTGCAACCCTTGCCCAAGTCCAGTTGTGATATTTGGTGTAGAATTTAACTACGCTACCAAAAATTGGTGTCCATTACAAACACTGAAGAGCAGACTAATACCAAACACCCTCGTTTCTTTCTCCCTGTACACAGCACTTTGTGTGGGACATGTAGGACTGTTCATGGAGTAAACAATTACTCTAAAAAGCAGGTCCAGTGACTGCCATCTGGAACAATTTTATTGCTTGCCTGAGTTGCTTCTATCTTCAGTATGGACAAGGGTCAGCCAACATAAGAGCATGGCCTATGTTTGTTGTCCTTATCGTTAGTGCTTCTTATCAGATCATCCTCCCAAGTCATTATACCTTCAATACGCTCCACCATAGGCTTGCCCCTTAACAAACATACACGCAGCGCCATCATATCATTCAGGAAGTCACTGACAAGCAGAGAAGTGAGGTTTTACTCTTCCTGCACCAAGACAAAATCACCAGCCTGCATTTGCTTGAACCAGCACTGTGTTTCTGCAGGGCTCGGTTTTGCACA
>NW_010421818.1:19765-22981 GCF_000710305.1 Buceros rhinoceros silvestris | reverse complement strand
CCTGCTCTACACGGAAAGAGGTGTGGAATGTGGGAGGCAAGATAAAACATGTAGATCACCCATTTGATTGTAACCTTGGTGGGCAAGCTTAGCCCATGGCTCTGTTGTTCTTCTGTGAAGGACACCCCTGTATCCTTCACCACCCTGTGAGCTGAGGGCAAGGAGAGACAGCGGCTCTTGTCCCTTCCCCTCTTGTCCTTCCATGGGGTCAGGACTGGCGGTGCAAGTTGGGTGTTCTCCCTCCAAGGTGAAGCAGTGCCTGTTGAAGGAGGACATAGCAATACACTCCATTAAGTCTTAGAGTGTAGCATCACGGCTTTGAGCAGAAAGCCCTCTGGATCCCTCTTCCCACTAAGCCTCTCCTCTGACTTACTCTGTCTCAGACACTGACAAAGCTCAGGAGGTAGGGAGATTGGTTCTGCCCGTCACTGCCCATCATTTGCAAAGAGTCCTGTATATTTTTATATGTTTGAATAAAAGGTGACATCATCCTATTAGATGGACATGAGGGAAATTCTTACATGCACTAGTACATAGTCTGGGTTAAAGACCAGCCAAGAGTAAACTCCTAGTCATAGCTTATCTGAGCATGGTCAGGCAGGTATGAATCTGTGCATGTCACATGGAAACCACCTGCTTTCTTCTTCCCTGCTCCCAGATGGTAAAATACTGCATAAAAGCAAATCATCGTCTGAAGAATTTTGTTGGTTTTGTGGGGGTTTTTTACTATGGTTTATCCTCTTCCCCGTAACAATGACATTGCACCTCACCAGCTACTGCTCAGCTCATAAAACACACTCTTCTGAGTAAAAAATTATCATGTCACCCAGAAGTCTTAATGTTACTTTTAAGACCACTAATTGATTCTGCTGCTCTGATATCCTCTTGCAAGGCATTCCAGAGCCTAGGAACATTAACAAACAAATGCTCAGGCACCAGCTGTCTTAAGCTTAAATCTAGTCTCCACCAAAAGGCTGGCATTAGATGTCTTCTCAGTTTACATGTTTGCATTTTTACAACAACATTCCACAGTTTTGAGGCTACTGTAGGTTGGCTGAAGAGTCAGTTTGGTGACATATAAACTGAGTCTTACCCCAGGAGCAGAAAAGCAGCGACCGCAATAGAAAAAAAGAATGTAAGTTGTTCTTTGTGTTAGCTCTGGGGAGCATACCTCCACAGGTGCATCTCCCAGGACACAGAAATAAACCCGTGTGGCCATGCAGGCACCCGTCTAACCTAAGTAAAGGAGGGTGTTTTGTATGCATGTTGATTGAAACACATAAAAATGCTCTCCCCTCCTTTTAATACTGCATGCTGCTGTGCTTTCCTTGCTGCTGCTCATGACAATAATGTCCTCCTGCATGCAGCTCTTCCACAAACCACACTGGGCAAACAGGTAAGGGAAACGCAACGGGACACAAAGTTTGTTTCAGTCACTACGAAGCCAGCACAGCTAGAAGTCTTAGGGCACTAACCAGAATCACCTCTCCCATCTCATAAGGCATAGCGATCTTAATTCTAGTAGACATCAAGCCCCACTCCCTCGTCCCAGTGTCCCTTTGCACAAAACACAGGAAGCAAAAACCACAAACCACAGAGAATGTCACAAAACTCAGGCAGGCTACGAGTTTAAACCTCTAACTTGGAGCTGGCATGGAGACAGTCCAGATTTACACTGGTGCATGTGAGGTTAGCATTTCGACTTGTTTTTTGCACAGCAGTCTGCTAGCTGTGATCAGAGTCTACACATGGGATTTGCTGCTTTCAGTGTTGTAAAATAAAGCACAGAAAAGGAAATACAAAAGTCAGACGTAGACAAAGGAAAGAAAGGCAAGATCATTTGTTATAACCAAAACTTAGCACTTCATGTCTCCAAGAGGACTTGTCAGTCTCACGTGCATAGCCAAGGAAATCAACCCTAGACCCCAGAAATTATGCTACGTATCATATGACCTGCTGGCATATTAATAACCTTTCCTTTTTAAATCTTTGCCCTCCCTTTGGAGCCTGCCCTCTCAGTGGGGATCAGACTGACACATTTTAGGCTCAGTTTTCTTTCTGAGCTGACAACTCGTCCAGGAAGAGCTGGCTAGGATGTCAGTCTTTGGAGGATACATAGAAAATTCCAATGTGGAATTTGCATATCATCACTTTACTGAAAGGTATCATAAAGAGAAATAAATACTTCTCTCTTCTGAAGGCAATACCTTCAGCTTTTAGCCACCATATCACATTTGAAATAAAAATATATCTGCACTGAGTTTCACTGGGTGACCATCTTCTCAATAGTGCTGAGCTAAGAAAAAGCCAGTGCAGAAACAGGCGCCCTGGGAATCTCCCTTTTCCCTTCTCCCTGCATCCATTCCTGGAAATACTTCAAAACTGCAGTATAGGACTTATTTTAGGTGACTCCACTTGTTACCTTTGGAAAGATCCCTGAAAGGCTGTCTGTAAAAAATAACTCTGTATAAAATGCAGTCTAGAAACATAAAATAGGAAACAGAAAACCTGAGATATTAATTAGTTCCTTCCATAATCTTCCCAGCTGATAGACTCTGATCTCAGGAAAACCACACCGAAGTCAGTATTTGCTGACTCCGTTACTGGAAATGCTAAGGGTTTTTTAAAGAGAGCAGATGATTACGTAATTATGGCAATATAACAATACTTCCTAGTTACACCAGAGTGATCATCCTGTGAGTATTTTTATTATGCAACACAGCCTTTATTTCCCAAATCACACTGCATGGATACAGAATTAAATTAATTCAGAGGAAGAGCTACAGCTGGACACCAGAAGCCAGCAAACCATACCAGTGAACTTCTCAAGGCAGCCCTCATGTAGGAGCCTGGTGCCTGGAAAACCTCTCCTCCACAGGTAGGTCCTCTAACTCAGCAAAGAGAGTCAAGCCCATACACAGGCCAGCTACTATTGGTGCCTAATTTAGAAATAAGCCTTTGTGTGATGTCCATGGTCAAGAGAGGGATGAGTAAACCTTATCTTCCAAGGTTGCCCACCCTCAGGCAAGGGAAGTGTTCCAGGGACCTCAGCAGGTCTAGCAGGCAGCCCAGTAACGCATGGAGATGGGAAAAGCACCACTGGCAGCCATGGAGGGAACATACTCAAACACAGTGTCTTTGATATGTCTTTTTGAGCAGCGTCCACTGCAGCTAATGCAAAAAAAAAAAAAAAAAAACAAGGTTATGATTTGGTCA
>NW_010421818.1:19261-19596 GCF_000710305.1 Buceros rhinoceros silvestris | reverse complement strand
CCTGCTGAAGAACAAATGTGAAAACAGGAGCTATTTATGCCTTCTCAAACACCACCACGGTCCTCTATAAAGCCTGTCACAATACAGCCCTCAGTGACATAGCCAAATTTACAAGGGCAGGCCATGAAAGTTTTTAAATTTGAAGAATCTGGGAAACTACCTACATCCTGTATTTATTCTCGGATCTGCTTACACACGTTTTGGAGTTCCTTTCACTGCAAACACAGGAAAGATCACCTCACAGAGACTTACCTCCAGGATAAGAAGCTCTTTAAGTTTAGTTCAAATTTGTATCATCAGGATACATGAACTATTAATCAGAAATGTATGAACTC
>NW_010421818.1:17830-19146 GCF_000710305.1 Buceros rhinoceros silvestris | reverse complement strand
TTTCCCCCTAACTTTTGTTGAGCAGATTCCCTTCTCCTAAAAGCTACTTGCAGAAGTGGTTCTGGGTGACTATTTCCAGAGGTCTTGCTATTTTCTCTGAAGAGCAGTGCCCATATGATCACAAGAATCCCAGGCTGCTTAAAAGACCAGCATGGCTTATACTAAGGAGGGACTTCTCCATGTCCAAGAAGAGTTTCTTGTGATTTTGTTCTTAAAAAGACAGTCACTCTTCAAATACATGATGTACTTAAAGCGAAATCATTTTTTCTGTACCCTTCTATCCATAAAGCAGAAAGTAAGCAGGCTGTGGCTCCTAAAAGCAGCTTTAAATATAGGCAGAATCCTCCAAGAATGGGACCATCAAGGGGTTTTCAGTCCTGCAGCTCTGAATTCACCTGACTCAATGGCTTTGTCCAACTGATCTTGATACAGTTTTTGTTGCAGTCCTTTTGTGTCTCATTCATACTGGTCAGCTCATTGAGGGCATGACTTGTGTCAGGCAAAAGCGCTTTAAAACCTCATTTCAAATCTCTGCAGCTAACATGGTACTCTGCTACCACAGTGATAGGAGCAGAGTTAGGTGGACAAGGACAGAGCTGCAAGCTAATGACAGAATCTCTCCTTTCATTCACTGAATACCAAGAAGTCCACATCTCTTCAGCAAGCACCCAGTTAACTTCATTTGTGAAAATACTTTTTCTCTCAGAAATCAATCAGAAATGAACCTGAAATCAAATAACCGACTGGTAACGAACATATCTTTTTTTTGCAGTTTCTATCCCATTGTCATATATAGCAGAAAGAGGTCGTCTAGACAGGCAGATTTAATTAGAGGGAATAAAATATTGTGGGAAGTCCCATATCCATGACATTGCTGTTGTCCTCCAAGGACCCCCTTCAGATGTTCTCCTAATGTTATAGAATTATAGAATCATTTTGGTTGGAAGAGACCTTTGAGATCATCAGGTCCAACTGTTAACCCAGCACTGCCAAGCCATCACTAAATCATGGCCCTCAGCACTACCTCTAGACATTATGAAGTTGCATCATTCAGGTTTGGGGACAGGTATGTTAGGAGTACAACTTTTCACTGACATACTTCCTTCCTCTAACTTATGTTGAAGTTGACCAAAGAGACCACAGGGGCTGAGATGTCAAGGGGAAATCATCCCATACTGCTCTGTCTGAAGGCACTCCAATAGTAGGATAAGGTCAACTCCCTCAGAAGAACCACTACTGAAGAGAAAGCCCAGAGAAGCTCTGGGGAGCAAGCCATCTGTCTTGCTTTACTTTTTACCAGGAAGAATGAGAAATGC
>NW_010421818.1:0-17738 GCF_000710305.1 Buceros rhinoceros silvestris | reverse complement strand
TACCAGGAAGAATGAGAAATGCCTGCAGGTTCTTAGGTCCTTTTCGCTCTTTCCTTAGGAGTTGATCTATCTCACCAACACTCTAAGCTTTAGAACAGTCTGGTGTGCCCCACGTCAGAAACCCAGTGCATGAGTTGCTGATATGCTTGCACTGGGCCCTTCTGACAGAAAACAAGTGATGTGCAAACCAGATAGCCCTATTGCCCAGCAAACACACACACCTGCTGCACAAGCTCAGCAGGGATACGGTGTTAATGGGCAAAGGCAGTTCAGCTTTGATTTCTTGGAATCCCAGCAAGGGATGACCGTAAGCTGCAGGCTATCAGACTGCCACCAGCATACAGTGCTCCAACTCCAAAACTAATAGGTGTGGCCAGCCTGCATTTTGTGGATTTTTGGTGTTTGTTTTTGTTTTGGTTTGGGTTGGGGTTTTTTGTTCCCTAGAGGGCATAATCTGGTCTGTGGTGTTTTCCCTGTACAATAAGCTCACACCATGTTTGAAGAGGAGCTGGGATTTCAGTCAGGAAACCACTGGGCAGCAAGTAAGTACTTCAAGCATCAGCTATGGTTGACTCTGTAGTTTCATCTATAGATGAATCATCCTCAAAAAGAAGCACTCTGGGTGTGGCATAGTAGGGTCTCCCTCCTTGCCCCACCCAGTGCTTTGAATACTGCAGTGTTTTGATTTTTAAAACATATGTCTAACAAATGTAGCAGTGATAATGAGGAACATGCCAATCTGCCATGTTTCCTGTTCAAATTTCCGTTTTCATTTCTAAAGTTCAAGTACATCTTGATCCCCATGAGACATACGTGAGCAAGTACAACAGAAGTGTGTAGAGCAGAAGAGATGAGAGTTCAGAGCCACAATGAAAACTAGAATCACTGCACAACACGGGCTCTGCTGGACAGTAAGGCCGGCCCAGCAGCCCCATCTCTCTCTCATGGATGGGTTGAGTCAAAGGACTTGACCCCCAGTTTTGGAAGGACCTGTGCACTATCCCAACAGACCCCATTTCATTCACTGACAGATTTGCTTTTAGCTGCCAAGGAGATAGTGAAAGTTTCTGTGCCCAAAATCTCCACTTCCCTCTCAGCACCCAAATGCATCTAACAATTATTTTAAACTTATTTGATCACCAAAGCACTCATAAACAAGCACTTTTAAGTGCCAGAACTGCCTTGTGCTACATCTTACACTGCCCAGAGCCCTGCCTGCCTCCGAGGATGATGTTGAGACCTCACAATCACAACAGGGCACCACCGTGCTTTACATAAATACATGCACCATACTCTCATGCAGGAGGGGAGATGTTTCAGGAGACAAACAACAGAGAGACAACTTACTCTCTTTCAAACACAGCATGCACACGGCATTCTTCTCTATCACCAGCCTCACAGCTTAAATTTTACCAGCATGAAAATACTTTTCCATTCTCTTAGCACACACTCTTCAGCTTTTTTAGTACAAAAAGAGCACTTTGACTCATTCTTTCAATCACAAGTCAGTTCCTAGAGTTTGTGAGTCAATTCAGAACAGTCCATCTTGACAGACTCTTGTATGATTTTTATTCTAAGAACATCTTTACTAGCCTTAAGTTTAGAAATTATAAGAAATACAAAAATTTCTTGGGGGGAAGGGAAGAAATAGAAGATCGTTATCTAGGGTTATAAGATAACATTTCAGAGGTTTCAGAAAAGCAGCACACAGAACTACAGAGAAGTTGATTGGTTTTGACAAAAGCTCTACTGAAAAAAGATAGTCCAGATATCACAGAAGTAAAGGCAAGGAGATAAAATATGGAAGTGCTATAAAAAAAATGACTTGAGATTAAACCTCATGAAGTTTGCCACAATCATGAGGAGTTACATTAGGCAACCAGATTCTGGCTGGCTACCATCACCAACAGTTTGGTATAGATAAGAGCAGTTCACTTTAACTATTTTCCATTTATTCGTGGCAAGCTTTGAGACCAGCAAACCTACTCCCACAAGCAGCATGACCTACTACCACAAGTTTGTCCTAGCTCTTGTCACAAGCATGCATTTCATTGTGTAGGAAGGAGGGTCCCCTTGATCACGGTGCCAGCCAGCATCTAGAGGTATCTCTTCCACCTGAGAGGCTCAGCCATCGTTGGTAGTTTCAGCAATCCTACCATTTTCTTGCAATCAGAAAAGGTTTCCACTGACCCACTATCCTTAGCTGTTCTTCACTGCAGCTAGTGAGCAAGCCTAATAAAGCCAAATAATCAGCCTAACAAATGGGTTAAACACATTTGTCTTCTACCCCAGCCTCAGCAGTGCTGTGATTTTTCTACACTTCTTAAAATTGGGCCTCTGGATTTAGTCCAACACACAGGTGTCCAATGACATTTTAGATGTCTTTGGGTGTCCAGGACATCTAGGAGAAAGCTGCACCCTTCAGGAGAGGGAGCTGGATGCCAGGTGGGTATGGAGAAGTGCACTGGGTGCCTCTGTATAGGCACCACATTGCCCCCTCCCTCTGGGCTGAACTACCAGCCTCTAAGTAGTATCCACGCTTGCTTTTCCTAGTGTAAAAATGCTGATGTTGTCTTTAAAAAAAAATGGTGGCACTTCAGAATAGTTTTATCCTGCAGACCTTGACAAGTCATGATTAAGCTTTTTCTCAGCTGTATCACTGTGGGGAAACAGTAAACACCAAGAGAACAAGTGTCAAGACAGAACTGCAGAATTTGGCAATGGAGCACCCAAAATCCACATCCATTTAATACACCAGCCCAATGTTATCAACAATGAACTTTCCTCTGGCAAGTCTTTGAAATTCACAGCACTCATAATGATGTTGACTAGTAATTAACAATACACAGGAACCAGGTATTAATCATTGTGTAATAACTTATCAACAGATACTTCTGCTGGAGAAAGGGAAGCATCACTTTAAAAGCTGGACACTGTGACATTTGGGCTGTCAGGGGATGGTCTGGCTGCATCTTGCCTAAGGCTGAGCAGGCTGAGCAAGTGTCATACCCAAGGTCACCCAAGCCCATGGCTCAGGAGGGATTATAGCACGAGATCCTTTGTGACACCCACTCTTGCCCTCTGAAATCTAGACTTCATGGCTCCTCATCAAAATATGACCTGCTTAGACAAAAATATCCAGCGTTGTTTCACTCTGGAACAACTGGTGTACAAACTGACTACAGCCTGGTCTTGTTTTGCTTCAACTGAGAAGCACAGGCTTTCTGCCCTGTTTGTGTTACTTTCAACGTGCTGCTACTGGCAAAATTACATAGCTTAATTGCTAGCAAGGATCACTGGAAATGAGAATGTGCCCAACCAGCACATATTGACATAAACACACCTCACCGTATCATCAACACATTTGGTAATATCAGACCAACCAACCCTTTCAGTTACATCCAGAGCAATCACCATCTGCCTGAGAGCTCAGGGGGGTGAAAGCAGCATGCTGGAGTCACTGGGGTTCATGTCTCAAAAAGCGATGGCCATGCATTGCAACCTGTGTGTGTGTGCAGTGAGCAGATCAGGTTTTGTGAGCAAGACACTCAAGGGTTCAGACAAACAGTCTGTGTATGGGGCTTAAGGAGTTACTGTATGTCAGCCAAACCTCTGTAACTGTCCACATCTGCATTTTTAATCTGTTTCAGTTTAAGCTGCTTTCATTCAGCTAAACGGCATTGCCTCACATCCAGGGCATACCAAGGGCATACATGGCAAACAGCTACCAAGGTTGCCTCAGCCCAGCGGACATGTGGTGATTTGCCGTGCCTGTGCTACTTGCTCATGTGCAAGAGCACCATGTGTAGGAGAGTCGCACAATCGGTGAAAACAAAGACTGGTGGGTGAAATCAATCTTCTGACATTTTTCTTTCTGAAACCCAGAAGGCTCAGGAAGTTTCTTTAACAAAGTAGAGATCTTTGGGGTAGAAATCAAAGATCTCTTTGGGTTTGGGTTATTAAGCTGACGCTGCTGAAATACATTTTCAGTGAGAAGCCCTTCACCAGAAGTTTTACTGCCTGTACCTAGAGAAACCTAAAAACTGTGAGTGAGTGGAGAGGTATTCCCTGCCTCAAAGCAAAGCACTCTATGTCTTTAATGATATAACAGGTTGTTCCTACAATGAAATCATAAACCCAAAGCTATTGAACTTTGGTATTTCACAGGATCTGACTCCTTAAGAGGCACCCACGGCTGATTACAAAAAACAGCTGATGTTATGATGCATCTGAATTTCTCAAGAAAATGCTCAGATTTGATTAAGGCTGCAATATAGCTTGTGCTTCATCAGTGACTTCCTGCAAGGGAGGAACATTCATGGCAATTCAAAGCTCAAAAAAGCCCATCACTCTGCCAAGAAGAGTTCAATAGAAACATGCTGCTGTCTGAGGACAAAGGAGCTGGAAGAGGCCCTTTAAGCTGGGAGAAGATTGTTCTGCATTTCCGAGACAAAACACTTAGGAGGCTCAGACGAGGAAGTCCCTTCCGGTTTCGTCTCCCATCAGGTCTTACTGCAATCACAGCTCCACAGCACAACTTAAAGCATTTGCTTTTCTTTCTGTATCTTGACATCCTTTCTCGAAAGAGAAAAGCAGTAACTCTAGTATTCCTCACTGCAGGTGATCAGAGGTTTGTTTCATGCCTGCTCAGCAACTTAAGACTGTCATATGGAAGGTGAAAAGAAATGCTAAGGAGAGTCATTATTAACAGGTATGGTCCCCTGGGGTAAGAATACCCTCTGCTACAGAGAAAATAGCTGCACTTTTCAGTTGTTCTTACTTGAAATTGTGACATAGTGGAGCTGCTCATTTTCTCAGCAATAAAATCTCAGCTGTTATTGAGGATGTTTCCAAAAACATTCCCGTGATGGAAGAACAAACAGAAACATCCAGCGCTTTACCACCAGCAGAGGAAGCATTTCCAAGCAAGGCTTTGCACACCAGGCTGAAAATCTACTTGCTTACACCAACAAATCATGGTGTGGCAAAGACAGTCAGGTGTTCAAAAACTGAAACAAATGGAGGTTTTTCCTTTCCATGAGAGCTGCACATTCCAGTGACAAGGAAGGCACCTAGGGTGAAAGGTATCATAACTCGGTCTTCATTAGCTTTGGGTTGCTGGCAGGACCTCACTCTTTCTTGTTCTAGCAGTCTGCCACTCCCCTAACAGAGTAATATTGCACCAAATGTACATCCCCAGAGAAATGGGATTGTATAGCCAGTGGTTTGCGCCATGTCAAGAATTAGGGCCAGCCACTAGAGGAATGACAGATATTTTCTATTGACCCCTCTCCCTTCCCAGAGGGAAACAGAAAGGGAATAAGGGAGAGAGACTTATGGATTGGAAAAGAAAACTAAAACTGCTTTAACGAAAATAATAACAGCAAAATGAAATATATACAAATATATATGAAACCAATACCAAACCCAACACCCCTGATGATGGCAATCATGCCACTGTCACCACTGATGATGTGGGCAGGCACAGGGAAGTCCCAGACTGGACTCAGCAGCAGACGGGAACTGGATGCAGGAGCTGGATTCTGGAACTGGATTCAGGAATGCACAGATTGGGATTGAAGGCAGAATGGACAGAGTCCGCCTCGGACACCAGCCATTGAAGAAGAGAGCTTGACCCTTGTGATCCATATTATACCAAATATGACATCTATGGGATGGAACATCCTGTCTGCTCCTCGACACAGGGACAGCCTCGCACTTACTGCACCCCCACCGTGGGACATAGGGTGTAGCAGTGACCTTGGTCTGCACAGGAGCAAGTGTCAGCAAGAGCCTTTCTGCATCCCCGTCCCTGGCAGTGACTGTAAACATCCAGCGTTGTCACTGCTAGAAGCAGACACTGTCTGCACAAACATGCCGTGAACTTCAAGACAGTGCAGGGACTTGGCAGAGGCTGAGCTGGAAAGTCAAATCACTGAACGGAATGAGTTCTGTTCTAACTCAGACCAGGGCATGCCACAAGTCAGGTGCTTACTCTTCAGGGAGCCTGAAGTATCCTCCCACAGCATCCGGAGCCACGGGCTCTGATGGATCCAGTTGTCCAAGGCATCAAACAGAAAGTGATCTCTATCAAAGCACCTGGTTAGTGGCAAGGTGAACCACCCTTAATTCCTCAATAAGACCTCATCAGCACTGTCTCAGTACATCCCGGTATAGGTTTCTGGCTGGCAATGAAGTTATAGCTTCTTTACACCTCATCAAAGACCTGCCCTTGTGCCACCAACATTGTCAACCGTCCTTATCACTTTGACCTGGAGGAGCCAAAACATGCAAAGACTCTTTGCTCAGCCACTGTCCTCTCTCAGTGGTGATCACCCATCTTTTCAAGCATTTCAGGAATACATTAAGTCATTCTAGTCAAGCTTTGCTATCCAGCTAAACGAATGACCCTTTCTGAGCACCAAGAAAGATAAGGGCTTAGGAACAATTGGAGGAAGTGCACCAAACAGGCGCTCCTGCAGTAATTATCATCATTCACTTCGTGGAGCAGGGAAGCACCCTAGCTAGGACCACCCTCTCCTCTGAGGCCGGGGTCTGCTCCCATTGTTCTCACCAGGAGCCCTGCCATCAACTCCAGCAGGAGCAGAATCAGGCCTTTAATCCCCATTTCCTCTTGGCCGAATGAACTACAGTGTATGCCAGTGACAGCTAAATGAAGGATTCCTTTTTCCAGAGGACCAGCAACAACTCTTAACTCATAAACTCAAGGTAATTGACATTACAAACAAGCTTTACCCATGGGGACCCCCAAGCAGTCAACAATTGTGCTTTAATGAGGAGGAAGGGAGAACGGGGGAAGTCTTTGCATGCCGCAGTAGGACATTCTAAGAAAAGCTCTTTCCCTTTTCCAGGCAAAGCAATGATTAAAGTCTGTGCATGAAACCCGGTGAGGAGGGAGGCCTTGCTGAAAACGCCTTTCTTCCTGGCTTTCCTGTGGAAAAAAAAAAAACAAGGGGGATGAAAAATGGTTATTGGGACTTGAGAAGGACAACACCAGCCAGTTAACAAACCCAAACAATAAAAGAGGAAGCCAAGCTTACATGAAAAAGTTGAAGATCCCAGAGCTCTGAAGTTTCGCACACAAAGGACAACTAACAGAGTTCAAACATTAATATGAACTGCCACAGAAGGACAGGGCATGGGGTGGAAGTGCCAACCCAGGTATTATATGAATTCAACAACCTAACAAAACTAAGAAACTTAAGAGGGAATCCTGCCTCATGGTCTCTCTTCTGTTTCACCTCCTGACTCAGCAAAGCCATGTTTGGTTACGAGCACTGTGTCAGCGCTTCACAGAATTACAATAGTCCTGGGGAAATGAAGTACAAGACCAGTACACAGAGCAGCGCTGTTTGTAGGACTGCACTTGTCAATGCTTATAAGGTTCTGTCCAATTTTCATTTTACCTGCTGGCACAAAAAGGCACTCATACTTCCTAAGGACGTTTTTGTTTGAATAGCTCCTCCTGAAAGCCTAAACCAAAGGGAGCTGATCCAGAAAGTGATAAGACCTTTGTGCATATATTGCATAAAACATTCTAGCAATTTATTGGCAAAAGGAAGGCAGAGTAAAAAATCCTATTAAACACCTTTATCAAAATGTTAGTATTGCTGACAATGTTTCTAACAGACCACAAAAACAATGGGCTACCTGTGGTACAGTAAGTAAGGATGGCCCCTGACTAGCAGGATTTTCTCTTAGATTAACAGGGAGATACAGGCAGAGAGGCAGGGAAGAAAAAACAGTCAGAGGTAATGGGCAGTGGCCTCAGCCCACCAGCTACTCAACAGGTATTGCTTTTTGAAGAAAGTGCTCTCTTTCTGCAGGATTAACAAATATTGAGTCAAGACAAGCTTCACTGAGTGACGTAAATGATGTTTGATCTTGTCTAGTGGGCTGAGTGGCAGAAACAGACTGTGCAGGTCCAAATGTAAAGGACAGTCTTCGCAAAGTGTGGAGCAGTCCACAAACAGGACAAATGTTGTGCATTGGCTGATGATGCCAGATGAATGCCAGGCGACTCTGGCCAGTAACAGCAGTTTTCTGGGTTGATAACTCATAGGGAGATGATTGCAAGTAAGAAGCAAAGCCCTGAAATGGAAGAAAGTGACTAACCTGTCCTGAAAAACCTCCATGAGAGGGTCAAAGAGATGGGAACATGTGAGGACTGCCTGTGCAGAAAGGGAGATCCAGCTGCCATCTCAATACCCGCATACCTGTGAGAGGTATCCCACCCTTGGGGCACAGGGCAAGAGATACCTTCAGGTTTTTGGCAAGCCCTTTGGGGGTTGCTCTCACAAACTCCAACAAATCCAGGAGATTTTTGGTTTGTGTACACCTTTCTTCTTGGTTGATTGTCTGGTTTTTTTTTGTCAGACCTTTAATGAGGGCCAGCCTGAATTCTGCATTTGTTCCCCTGAGTTATCCCTGAATCCAGCAACTGAGGAGTTAACACAGTAGCACAGATAAGATATGTTTTGTGATTAGATTAAACCATCTGTCATGTCCATGTCTTTGGTCTGTTCCTTGACATAGCTGGGTCCCAATAACACTCTCCAATTACAAAAATTAATCAGATGGGTTGAGTTTGGCCCTTTTTTTCAGCACACACAGAGCTCTCTGTTTTTGCCAGAAAGGAAGGAAGGTCTTGCAGGTGAGTTCACAGGAGTAGCACTCAGTGCAAGCTGTCTTCAGCTCAGTGCCACACTAGCAAACCTATGACTTCCAGACCTAAAGCAGTCTGTCTCCCATCAGCTCAGAGTTTGAGCTCAGGGCAAGCAGGGTCAGTTCTTCCACTGATGAACACCCATCCCTTGCAACGTCACACAGTGTGCTTGTGTCAGGCAGAAGCAGTAACGTTGGCTAAGGGGTGCTGCAACAAACTTCAGAAAGCATTTTGAGAAGGTGAAGCATTGTCTTTCACAGCAACAGAGCACAGTACTGAAGCAGTCCTGTGTGCCAATAATCAGCCATTCATAGCTGTCCTTATCTTGGGTAAGCCCTGTCATGTATCTGGATGAAACCTACACTGGCTGGATGAAGCACACTTGTCAGCAATTCAGGAATGCTTCCAACAGTTACTCATTGTGGTGCTTGTTTGTTGGTCAATAGTGCACACAAAGGCATGGAGCTTTTCCCTTAGGTGGGGTTCTGGAGCTACCACCACTGTGGGCAGTCACTGAGGCCCATTGCAGGGAAATCCTGCAGTCTCATCGTCTATTTAAATCCCTGATGATACACAACCTGGCTATGCTGAGTTCAGTGCAATCCTCCAGCCCTAAGCCCTAAGGATGCTGCTCGGACTTCCCTACTTATTCCTACTGTAGATTATACAGTCTTATTCTTACTGTAGCTTATACAGTCTTATTCCTACTGTAGCTAACAACAAAACTCCCAGCAAGCCAGTGGGAGCAGAGTCAGGCCCACCTCACTGCCACCTGATCTAGTTAAAGATGTTCCTGCTCACTGCAGGGGAGTTGGACCTTTAAAGGTCCCTTCCAACCCAAAGCACTCTATGATTCTATGAGTACTGAGGAAGTATTTAAGCAAATAAATTACGGCTATCAGCAGACATAATAGGCAACTCTTTGTTCCACCAGAACTGGGAGTGGCAGGCCAGTGGCAGGACCATCATGTTCACTGAAGGGAGCTAAGGTGGCTATGACACCATGCCCTTGAATGGTGGTAAAACATCTTGACTTGTACTCTAAATACAGGAAACCTGTGCAGGCCAAATCAGAGACAAATTTGCAGCATACAAACTATTGTACAAAAAAAGACTGAAATGCCTAGACCAGTAATATCATTTTGCTTGGAACCTCAAGCTGAACCCAGACCACACTCCCAACAGATAATGCCAGTGCATTATCTGCTAAGCCATGCATCCTACTGGAAAATCTTCTCCATGGTCATGCAAAAGGAAAACAAAACCCAGACTGATCTAGGCTTTAAGCCAAATCTGAAGATAAAATGCACACACCTCAACAGGCAAAGAAAGTGCTGCACTGGGGTTTGGCAATTATGAACAAGCACTGATGGCTGCAGACTAGGCTTTGTCACGAAAGCCTTCACGCGGACAGCCTTGGGTATGCTCAGTTATTTGTAAGCTACAGGTATGTTTCCTTACTAATGTTATTGCATTCCTCCTGGAAGGGAAGGCGAAGTTGGAGTATACTAGCCCTCAGTGGATCAGAGGTATTCGCAAAGAGACTCTTAAAATGCAGGGCACCATCTTGTTTGTTCTTTTATTCTCTGCCCTGGTACACTGTAAGCACCTTTGTTTTACAAGAACAGGGACAGAGAGCAGCCAGGCACTCACCGTAAGTTTTTCTCCTATCTTGTTTGTTTTGAACAATCTGGACACTGCAGTCACCTGTGAAAGCTGTTTTCTACATTCTGTGATGGGAACTTTCTTTCGATGTTCAGCAGTTCTTCAAGGGCACACCCTGTGTGAGGATCCTTCACAATGTAGAAGTGTTGCCACTTACACCAGAACAATTTATTGGTTTGTTCCATATCAAAGTAAAGCACCATTATTACCTTTTGTCTACATGCAAAACTGCCCTTGAGATCACCAAAAAATGTGCCCAGGCTTAGCTGTGTTATATTACAAGTAAGCTGCTACAGCACCAATGCTTTGGTTATTAGTCAATAGTGATGAGCTGGCACCTACAGAACTGGCTTACTGAAGAAGGTCACTGGGTTTCCTAGTTAATCGTCAAGTGTAAAGCTGAGGACATCTATATTCCCTCCCTGACTGACAAAGATTTCTGACTTGAATATTGCACAATTACTGTGTTAGACCTGCCCAAACTGCAAGAACAAGGTAAGTAATAATGATCCACCCCAGAGTTAGGGATCAGAAGAATCTAGACATCATGGCTGGCAACATGGGCTTCAGTCTTCACATGAAAGTTAATGTAGGTATGTAAAGGTACCATTGTACATACCTGCTAGGACAACCAGGCAGCCCCACAGCAACAGCAGAGGCCAGTTTTCCTAGGGAGAGTGAAAGTTCCTCAGCAGCTGTCTGCTTCAGAAAAAACAGTCCTGTTGCTCTTTCCAGTGGTACATCCAAGGAAATCAGCCACAGTGCTGTGGGATGACAACTCCCATATGGTATGGTGCAGTGCATGGCACGAGGCTGCAGGCGACTCTGCAAATTAACTGCCTCCAGTGGCATCAGGGGATGCCCTCTTCAAGGTCACACAACAACGTCTGATGAGATTTGTGTATCATGAAAACATTTTTCCAAAAAAAAACAAATGAGGTGCATACACAGTGCTGGAAGGCAATCTGCCAGCATCACAAAAGACAGGACAGAGAGGTTATTTTCTGGATCCATGAATAAATACCAAGACAGACATGGAAAGACCAGGAGCTGTTCCAATCTTTGAAAGAACTCCAGTACTGTTCTGAACTAATCATATTAACATTTACATAGCACAAACATCCAGAGAAGCTTGAAAATTCATGCACAACATTGCACATTGCATATCAAGAAAGATTTAAAGCTGAAGTGCAAGTGCATGCACCAGATGATCTCAATTCAGAAAAGAGGAAGTTTATTCAGAGTCCTTCCAAATAAACCCCTGTTATTATAAGAAACACCATGAACTGCATGTATCAGCCACTTCTGCATAGCAAACTGCTTGGTTTACCAGTTTCAGAGTGGTGGAACGCAGTATAGGTTTTGCCTAGATTTATATCTGCAGCCCCAGAGTACAGAGAGAAAACAAACTTGTGTGTAGACCACTAGGCCAATACTCTTACACTCTTATTAGGGTTATTTGATCTTTTATCACTTAAGCATTGCATGAAAGAGATAAAATGACACTAGTTCAGGAACCGTTAAAGTGTACATTATTAAAGAGGGAGCATCATTGCTGAAACTATAGTTGTGGATTCCTTATTCACACCAAAGGAGCTTTAAGGCTTGATGGGTGATGTGACGTGCTTCCCAGCCACCTATGCTTGGAAGATGAGTGAGTTTGCATCTGGCAGAGTGAAAAACTTCCTAAACTAAGCATTGAACTCCAGCCAGATCTTTGCTGCTCACTGGGAAATTCCTAGCCTTGGGAATTGCCCCAGATTAATCCCCTGAAGCACAGTTCTCACGGCGAGTGTCTTCACGTACTACATTTGAAGTTCTTGCCTCCTTGAGACAGAGCATCCTGTGGGTGGAATGGATCTGGCCTGCCGCTGGCTGCCAAATGTGCTTGGAGTGGGCACGGGTCCAAAATGGATGCCCCAGGGCTTGACAGAGTTTGGCCTTGCCACATCTCCAGCCAGTGCCATCCTCAGGCAGGCCATGCCACCATCCCAGTCCTACAAGAAACAGCAAGTGCTGCAAGCCACTATGCCACTTGCACAAGCCTCCGGTCAGGCTTGAAGTCTGGAGTAGTACTGGTTTTACAGTGATTCAGTAGCAGGATGCTTAGATGGATATGCTTCTAAGAGAGGTCTCCCTTCCTTCTCCAAAATATGGTTTGTTCCCCGAGAGCACAGGCAGAAATAAAGCAAGTTCCTCGTCTTCCTGCTCATCACTAAGTGATCCTGTGGATACCTATGAAAGGCTTTGATTTCCCAGACACTGAACAGCCCCAGTGTTTGCTCTGAGTAATGGGAGCTGCAGGCACTCAGCACCTGAAACATATGGATTTAGGAGTCTAACCTTTATTCCCCATGATCAATCCAACCATGGTGTTCAGAGACTTAGCTGGAGAGGCATGCAGCTAGTAGGGATCAGATTCCAGTGGGCTGTGAGTCCCACAGTGCAGCATTTAAATGTCTCATCAACAATGCAGGCTGAATAAAACTGATGGAAACATTAGGAGAAAAAGAGAGCAGTTTCAAATCAGCATCTTCTGCTTGCCAGACTGGGCCAGAACAGACCTGGTGCACATCCCACTGCCGTTCTGACAGCCACGAGATGCACATGCCTCCTGGAGCAGCAGCTGCTCTTTGGAGAGATGGAAGGAGCCATTTCTTTGTCATTAACAAACGGCAGAGTGCCTATTAAAAAATAAAAGGCATCACAAAACAAACAAAATGATTCATTGGGATTTTAGGACTCACCTCCAGACACAGCAGGAGGGGAAGAGCTTGCCGTTACCCATTCTGGCTGCAGAATGGAATCAGCTCAAGAAAAAGCATGTTCCCACAGCAGACGGTTTGAGCTTGTTTTGTCAGGCACTGAGGTTCAAATGACCTTTCTTTTTTGGCACAAGGATTTCGGCAGCCTGGAGAGTGCTGGTGCTAAACAACAGTAACACCAGCTTTTCCCTGGTACCACATAGAACAAACAATGCAAACAGTCTTTCAGGAACTTGGTGGGGCCGAGTTGCCAATTGGGATCCAGAGACGAATCAAAATTTGGTTAGCAAATGAATAGGCTCCTGTTTACTTGTAATCTCCAGCGTGGTGGTGGACACAGACATGCACGTGAGAGCAACTCGTTCTGCAAAAGGATTGTTACCTTTCTTGTCCCCATGCTCTGCTTCCTCAAATACTTTCTTGGATGTCATCTCTGCAGCTAATGTGTCATGCAGAAAAGGTATCCAGTCACAGGAACAGTACTGTGAAGCAAATGTACAGTATTAACAGCTATTGGAAAAGCAAATGTAATCCTGCATTGCAGGTTTTCTACCTAAAGCTACATTTTAGTTCAGCTTTTTTTTTTTCTGTTTGTGTCCTTACATTAACTTTTTGCTTAACAACTTTTGAATCCATAGGACAATTTCAAAGAATTTTGGCAGATGGATAGACATATTTTGTACATCACCTTCTCACAAGGTTTGTAAAAGGCTTTGTGAGGAAAGAGTCCCTTTTAAGCTCTGATACAAAAAGATCCTGCTGTTTGGACTCTCTCAGTCATTCTTAGACAACAAAGAACTCAAGCAGAGGCTCAGCCAGCTTCCTTCTCCAGACCTGCTTGGTCTGCACCTTACTGAACTGTGCTCCGCTCCAAAAGAGCAAGCACACAGGTATCTACAGCTCCCTTCAGCTTCCTACCAAGAGCAGACTTCTCAGAAGACCTACAGAAGGCAAGCACAGACATTTCAGTTTGAAAAAAAATCAATCCAGGAAGCTAAGTGGCATTATCTTTCAATCAGCTTAGCTTCAGATTCACTCTGGGCAGCAGGGCAGAAGGTTTGCTAGGAACCCTCAAAGACATTCAAGACCTCAAAGGCATTGCACGGCTAAGTATCACCTGGAACTTGATTTCCTGAAGATACTGGCCCTCTCAAATGCTCCAATAGGTTTACTTTCCATTTGGCTGTTCTTCCATTTCCAGAATTTCAGACCCACTCCTCATCTCACTGCTAAATGACACCTTTCTAATTAATCGTTTTACACATTATTACAACATTTGAATTAATCCAAGTGGAAGCTTTCAAAGGAGCTGAAGGTGGAAAGTCAACACCTCATTTCCTTTTAGAACCTTTGAAGATCCCATCTAATGGGGTTTGAGGGATTTAAAAGCTGCAAACAAAATCGTAAATAGTTCAACATACTTTCTTAGTTCTGCACCCAACAAAGCTAGAGCCTAGAAAGCAGATTTTCAGTACTTGAGTCCTTGACTAAATTTAGGAAATTGTCAGAGGACACGAAGATAGCTACAGTATGTCTGCATGTGCGTTAATATCCCATTACCTAAAGTTTCCACCTGGCAGAATGAACACCAATTTCTATTTTTATTCTTCTTTTGCTATAGAGAAAGTCACCATGGTATGGTGAAAACCTGGCACCCTATGGAGCTAGTCCTGGAGACATGAGCCATAAGGAGACTACACTGACCTCTTCTAGAGAGGGAGCCTGTCATTCCCACCATATCCATCACACATCCTCACACCAGCTGGAAGGCAAAAGGTAATCATGGCTCTTACCAGCACTGATCAGTGCTGGACCTTAATCTGCATCACGCTGCCAGCAGAGGTGTCATCCTCATGTCTCCTCCTGGGATGCTGGTGCCTGCAGACACCTGTGCACTTGAATCTTCTGGGGGGCTTGGCAGTGCGATATGTTTGCATGTTTGCTGAGTGGTTTGTGGCTGGGCAGTTCAGCTTTATTATACATTTTGTGCTGGAATTATGTAAAATA
This sequence comes from Buceros rhinoceros silvestris, assembly GCF_000710305.1. Classification (NCBI taxonomy): domain Eukaryota; kingdom Metazoa; phylum Chordata; class Aves; order Bucerotiformes; family Bucerotidae; genus Buceros; species Buceros rhinoceros. The sequence continues at coordinate 2,615 of NW_010421818.1, read as the reverse complement.
AATATGGTCTAGTATGTGGTACTTGGATCTCTCCCACTCTGAATTAAAACAAGCAGAGCAGAGCCCAGCACCAGACCTCATCTGTCTGGTGTACCTCTTGGCAAAAGAGAAAGCAAGAGAGAGGAATGCATCAGTGCCTTCCGCTTTCCATAGAGAACTCAGATGTAAAAGTTCATCTTTGAAAGTGAAATTTCTTTTTATATTGACCTGAAATATAGTGAGGCACATCAAGAGGTATTGGGGCACATAAGGAGGCATTTGTCTTCCTCTGAAAACTGATGGTACTGAGTTTAGTTTAGTTTTGTTTTGTTTTGTTTTGTTTCACAAAAAGCACATGTGTGTTACTACTTTTGATCTGTTTAAGCATAACAAACACTGCCTTAACCTCACAGCAGCAAAAATGTTAAGACTATGTCAAGAAGAACTTGCACAGGATCAAACTCTACTACATGCTACTTCTACTTCGAAGGAAGGTACTTATCTTGAAATATCAAACCATTGCTCCTTTTCACAACACAAAATTATTTTTCTGAGAACAAAGAGTGCCAGGCATTTTTTTATAATCTGGCCATAGATTATCCATCTGTACTTCTTTCTGTCTCTCCATCTACTGATCTGTGTATTCATGTATAACTAGTCATGTGTCACCACACAGCTACTTGTAACATCTCAAACATAAATAACTTGAAACTCCTCAGACAGGTGAGATCAACACAAGCCCTTCACTGTTGGGGAACACCAGTTACTTTCATTGGATACAGCTAGCACGAGATGAATTGCTGAACAGAAGTATCCACGGGTCCCACTGCCGGTGTGATTCAGAAGAGATTAAACAAAATAATTACGCATTTTCCATTTGTCCAAAAGAATGCAGAAAAAGGAAAGGCCAGAGGCTGTATAAAGGACCAGGTGTATAAAGGACCATGGATCAACTCATCTAACAAGTATGTGGTCACCTTAAAAAGTAATTTGTATTTAGAAATGTAAGCAAAAGCATCACCTGTTCAGAAAATAGCTTCCTTATCTAACTGTTGTGCAGGCACAGTGTTTCCACATAGATGTCAGTGGCTCAGATCCTATTTGCCTGTGTCTGGTCAGAGAAGTCAGGAATATGAACAGCAGATTTTCAGGACCAAAGGGGTGCTGGAGGTGGCTTGGTCAAGTATCCTGTCCTGGGTATTAAGCCAAAGCACATTCAAATGCCAAGAGAGCAGTGAAACATTTCTTCCATTAAACTTAACCAACACTGCCTCTGCTTTCTGCCTTGGCATGTAGTCATACCACCCAAACCCAGCCTGATCACTCCTGCACACCTTTAACCCAGACCTGTCCCCAGCTCCCAGGCCTTTCCTCACCCCCAGAATGAGAGCTCAGGCTCTCTGCTTCAGAGTCTGCCCAGGAGATAGTGCCTGGCTGCTGTGAGTGATGGTCAAGACTGGAGTGAATGGCAGCCAGAGCTCCTATCTGCTTCTGCACTCCTGGGATGAAACGCTCTGTTTTCAAATCCAGACAAAGATTTTCAACATCCTGACCCTGCAGCATGTTTCTCAAGTGTCTTTCAGGTTAGTAAAACAGGTATTTAGAGACAGCCTGCTTCTGCACTCCTGGGATGAAACGCTCTGTTTTCAAATCCAGACAAAGATTTTCAACATCCTGACCCTGCAGCATGTTTCTCAAGTGTCTTTCAGGTTAGTAACACAGGTATTTAGAGACAGTGCACTCATTTGATTGTTCAGACACAGTAATCTGGCACCTAAAGTTGGTCCTGGTTTAAAAACTGGGTCAACAGTTAGTTTCTCTTCTGAACTACCTCATAACACCAGCAGCAGTCAGCAAAAAACAGAGACAATCTCACACAGATTAATATGGCAGAATATTGTCAGCAAATTAGTGGTTTAGGAGCTGCAAAAGTATGTGGTGACTTACTGAAAATTAGCCTTTGCAGGACTACATCCTGAGAGGTAGGAAATGTCTATTGCATATACGTAGCCTGTGTTATATTCCTTAGCCCGAGAAGCCTAACGAGCTCTTATCAGTACCTGTAATGAGCATCAGAAGTTTTCTGTGTGTTTTGGCAGGATTCCCAGCCAAAACCACTCCGTCGCATCCTTTCGGTACGGGGGAAAATGCCCCCCTTCTCAAACCGCGACACTGATGTGTCTTTAGTCCTTGAAAAAATTTCATACCCAGTGCAAGGGTGATGCTGCGAGCATGGTCAAGAGGCACAATTGGCACCTTCCCCTGAAGAGATGCCCAGGTAAAAGACTATATGAAGAGCCGCTGGAAAGATTGAACTGGGAAACACTCATTTCACAAACATTGTTTGTGGAAAACACTCACATGCTATACACTGAGTAGATACTGAGTTTATATTAGTTTTACTTCTGGTAACCTATGTGCAATCATATCAATGAGGGCTTGATGATGATGATAGCTTGATTTTATTTATGCACTGGTGGAGTTCACAGCCCTGAGGGATATGGGTCAGACAAAGAGTAAAGTCAGATCCTTGAATTTTAGGAAAATGAACTTCCAGCTCTTCAAGGACATAGTCAACAGAAATCCCTGGGAAACAGCCCTCAGCGACAAGGGAGGAGAACAGAGCTGGCAGATCT
>NW_010421817.1:4475-7500 GCF_000710305.1 Buceros rhinoceros silvestris | reverse complement strand
GCCGGGCGGGGAGGGACGTGTTACCTGGCAAGGGGCGGTGCGGGGGACACGGTGCCTTCTCCAGCGCGGAGAGAGGGCCGAGGCCGGTACTTCACGGTCGTAGTTTTGTGTTTATCGTGGTAGTTTCGACCAGAAGGCTATTGCGTCGCATTAGCACAGCTTGATGGCACAAACAGCCCCCGGCCACATGGGGCTGGCGAACAGCATCCCGGTTGGAGATGGGTGCTGTAGCGATTGTAGTCAAGTAAATTAATCTCGCCTCCCACGCGAGCAGGCATTACCTCCGTGGCAAGCATCGCAATAAGGAATGGGAGAGGCCGAGACAGAGCCACGCTTAGATGTTACGTATTTAGTATGAATAATATTAACCTGGCACAAAGCAAACCTCTAACAGAACTGGCTGTCAGGTAACCGGGTGTGTTGGCCTAACTGAGACACTTCTGTCCCTGTGCTGACCCTGCTGCTTTAATCTTTACATAACCTGCAGTTTATGCTTAGCCACGTTATGTAATCTGTTAGCATCTCAAACCTTCATTTGTCTAACGGGGAAATACACCGGCCAAGGGTAAAGGGGTAATGGCGAGTCAAGATGTGTTCCCCATTTTAACGGCTAATGGGAATTAAAAGCCAAAATGTGTTCTCGCCATTCCGCATGTACAAGGAAAAGTTTCTCCCTGCTTGAGCTGCAAAGTATTGTACTTAGTTTCTGACTCATGATTACAATGTAGGTGGAGTCCGTGCTACCAATCATACAGAAATTGAGAACTTGAAGCACTGCTGAGATATTTAAGCATTAGAAACATTGTTGGCACCTGGTCTCATGTTATACACAGACCACGGAAGTGATTTTTGCAATTTCCCTGTACATAAAAGTAATCTTTTTATATGTTGAGTAATTGTTTTGAAATAACTTGGTTTATTGTCTGTTCCTATAATCCCAGTGACATCTTCACCTAAACTTAGAAACACTGGGGTCGGCTAGTTTTTCCTATTTCATGTGCATTTACAAGATGTTTTCCTGCTTCTGATGAACTCGTGGAGAAAAGCTCCTAATGTCCATTAGGTGAGCTTCTATCTGCTAGCCTGCATCAACTTCTCACAAGGACTAATAACTAAGTAATTAACAGAATATGATACGTAAGAATCCTTTAAAGAATGCAAATCTTCTGCTGCAAGTAATGATCCTCATCACCCTGAAAGGCTGCTGGCTGCATTGTGCGCTATTGACATCACAATCCCCTTTTCTGAAATCGTTTGAATCATGCCTTCTCCTTTCAGTCATTCCAAAAATGACCTCCTGAAAACCATCCAGGAAGCGACAAAATTCACTTCTAAATGAGCCTTCTACCCTATTCCCTTAACATTGCTCTGATTGCTTAATGGAGGTATAAATTTTCCTGTTCAAATACGCTGCCTGTTGAAACTCCTCAGCCCACATCAGGACTTTAGTGACAGTTTGCTGTGTTTCGTTATAGTTGTCTTCAGCTAGGATCCACAGGAAGCACAGAGAGAGAAGCTCCGTGGATAGCCTGATTCAGACAGGGATAGGATGGGGCCACACAGTGTCCCAGAATATGGGTCAAAAATTCCCGGTGCCAAAAATAATCAAGGGAGCACTGAAGTTTTCCAGCACCAAGTGAAGGGTTTGAGTCATCAGGAATCAGGCCCTGATTTTTCTTTTGGTGTGTAACCTCTGGCCCAAAGCCCTAAATAGTAGGGCTTAAATTAAGGACATCTAAACTAGAGAGAAAGTTTGTCCTGCCTTACAAATATAATATGCACACTGAGGTGTGCCCTGTGGTTTTAAAAGTGGAACTTTTGAATGAGCCCTACCTATGCAGTGTAAAGAGAGCAGGGCAGGGTAGTCAGCTGCTCCCAGTTTTATCCTTTTGACCTTTCAAAATAATGTGTTTGGCCCTTGGATGTTAAAGGTTGCGTAATATTGTATTATTGAAAATTCTTTGGAAGCCTTTTATAAGTTTGGATCATATAGGGTGAAACCCTGGCCCTTTGGAAGTGAGTAGCAATACTCCAGTGTTAGATTTCACCCTTGCTGGAGTGCTAAGGCACACACATTACAGTTGTTGTGGTTTTGTTTGGTTTTTTGTTTTTGTTTTTTTTTGCTGCTTAGTTTTATGTGGTTTCTAAAAGCTGACACTATTTACAATACCGGATGCATCCAAACCAACCTGTGTTCTTTTCTCTCACAGAAGCTTGCAGCTTCCTTGGAGAGACAAAACGGAGTTCTGCTCACCTGGCATGACTGTATAGACTGTTAAGGACACTTTGGTTAAGGCCTCTTGATTAAGAGTGACTGTAATAAGGACAGATGTCTCAATCAAAATGCACGATGTCGGAGGAACCTGAGCCAAGTTTCCGTTTAAGAGTGTTTAATTTAAAGAAGGATGATCAATTTAGGTTTTTAAACTTACTTAGCTGTACTGAGATCTCATTTGTGGCAAGTTTTATCCATTTCTGTTCATTTAAAAATTGGGGAAATTAAATTATAAGTTATTGTTACATGTCAAAATAAGAAATAGGAAAATGCAACTTTGAGGTTTCTTCTGCATTTCTGAATTATTTTTCATTCACATTTAAAAGGACATGTCATTTTAATACTGCTGTTTCAGTTGTTAAATGAACATTGTTGTCAGCTTGTAACTGATAAAAAGGGATTGACTTTCTGAGGTGGAGAAAAGATGAGGAATTATCTTAATTGTGATACAGCTGAAAATATAATGGCATCTCTCTTGCAATAGCATATGTCACTTTCAAAACTTTAGTATTTTAGTTTAAAAGCGAGATGGAAATATTCATTCCTCCATGTCCATAGTACTCCCTGTTGTTTTACCAATCTCTTTCAAACAGATCCTAATGAACCAGATTACTTCATCCATCTGAGCTATTATCATCAGAGGATTGGAGGAATGGAGACAAAGGATCCTTTATTCGTTCTTTACCTGATTCCACTTTTCAGGTCCACAGGAGCTACCCCAGCCTGAGACATTCCTCCCATTTCTTTCCT
>NW_010421817.1:0-4118 GCF_000710305.1 Buceros rhinoceros silvestris | reverse complement strand
ACAAAGAAGGGCGCGAGCCTCTGCAATAGCTTTATGCTGTGATGGGATTCTTCTGCCATAGCTGGCTTTCATTACACTGCTGTGATGGCTCAAAGCCATAAGGATAATCCAGAGGACCTGGCCTCTTCTCTAGGCTTTTCCCCCCGTCTTGTAATTCTCTTTCCCCCATTTGTAGATAGTTTATTCTCACACTGCATCTATGGTTTTTTTTTTCCTACAGTCTTGCTTTGCTTTTGTTGCCACTTGGATGAATCCCACTCTGTATGTTGGCAAATGTAAACTGAAAGTCACAGGTACCCTGATCTCTGAAGCACCAGCTGTGTCTGAAAATACAGCATTTGAGTGATTCAGAGATCAGGATTCTTCATTTTGTTTTCTTGCTGTCAGCATGTAGAATGAAGTGAAGCAAGGAAGATACCTGCAGCAGAAATTTCATTAGTGTTTTCAGCTAATTGCGTATGTCCTCATCCCTTAGAAAATGACATCCTATATAAAGGAAAACGTGATTGAATCCTGAACACCAAGTAAGCCTGTTATTCAAATAGTGCCTTGACAGAAATCTATTTCAAGTATTTTCATGGCATTCTAAAGTAAAATTATTGTGTGGGCACAGAAACAAGGTATTACCAGCCTGACTTCTTTATTTGCTCTGCAGTAGTGTAAACCTCAAATCATTACAATTTGTTCACCCTAATCTTTTCAAACCATTAAATATGAAAAGCGTTGTGAGTTTTGAGGCAAACAACTTTTAAGATCTCTTTCATTCTACTCTAACCTAAAAAAACCCCTAAGAATTTGCAGCTCCTCCTCCTCCCGCTCGCTCAGAAGCAGAACAGCTCCCACTATCATTCAGCTGGAACCAGAGGAGACAACGGGGACAATAACCATGTGGCATCAGAGATCCTCTCAGCTGCTTCACTATCCAGGATTGTAAAGAATAAAGATAAAACATATTAGGGATGGGAGGGAGGTAATAGTTTGCTTCCATGTCCTTAATGAAAGCCTGGCATTTTCTTTAAGATAGGGAATAAATCACTGCTTAGGGTCCAGAATAGAGGTTTGTTTCTACGTGCTGGTTTAGAGCCCAACTTAAGATAATTGCGTGAGGTAATTTTCTGATAGTTTCTAGACAGAAATCATTGATAACTGAATCCGAGACTAATCCCCTGCTTTAAAAATCTCATCTTGTACATACTGAGGGGAAAAATCTTTATTTCCAGAGCTATTGTAATGCAGTGACCTGTAACTGGAAGAATTCCCTGCATTGCCTGTCTTAATTCATCACCATATGTGGGAGAGAGTGTTGAAAATTGAAGATGGGTTAGAAAAGAAAATTGGGGTTTCTTAGGTGTTGTTTCCACATGCTCTTCAGCACCTCCACATTCCTATTATTTTCTGTTGGTTTTATAACATCTTAATTCACAGGATCAGAGCTTGGTTTTCTGATTAAGATGGGTAAAATTCTGAGGATCTCTTGTGGTTCGGTAGGTAAAGTTACATCTTTGTAGAGAAAGAGAAGCCGTGGGTGCTCAGGTTTCCTTTTAATAAACTTAAGGTTCCAGAGAATGTGGGCTAATGTCCTCTATGGTTAACGCATGATTAATGCCTGGTTAAGGAGTAGGTTAGAGCATCCACCATAGCAAAACAAACCCCATACAGCAGGCTTGCTCAGTCCTTTCAATATGAATGGCCAAATATATTGCAGGAACCCAAGGGACCACAGTCAGTCTGAAGCAGGTTGTCTGCCTTGTGCAGAGAGGAAATTACCCACATGTTCCCTGCAGGGGATTCCCCTAGCGAAATGGAAGTTCCCTGCAGCAGCAAGTCAGAGTAGTCATGCTTTGCACTTTCCTGAAGATCCTGGCCAAAGAGCCTGATTTGGCTGGTACTTGGAAGGGACGAAGGGGAATGTCTGCAGTTTGATAAACCTAAATTATCCCTCCTGCTTTATTGAACCTTATATCCAACTAGTGCCAATACAGCATCTGTCAGTGGCTAAGTCCAAGGACAGAGGAAGGAAAAAACCCGAACAGCAGTTGTCTCACCCTTGGTGGTAACTGTTGCAGGGAATAAATGACATCTTTTCCCGATGGGTCTAGGCAGAGCCTGACAAAGTCCTGTCTGTTTTTCCTCAAGCTCTTGCAGAACCTCAGGGAGCAGGAAACAGAAGAGCTAATGCTCATGTTCCTCGCCTACCCAAAATGAAGCAGGTAAGCAGTGGAAGCTGCGACTTGAGGGACACTCTTACACAAAAAGACACACTCTCTTAATCATGCTGTAACTCTTCCTGAGACTGCAAAGTTGTGGGGAGGCAGTGGAGAAGACATGTGAGGCATTCTGCTTCACTTAAAAAAGCTGTAAGGCACAGTGCAGGCTTACTTCCTAAGTAAGCAGACATTTTTCCTGAGTGTCTTTACCACAGTTTAGGGCCCTTAGCGGCACAGGTGGGCTCTTGGAAATCTTAATCTTATCATAATGAGTGTTTTAAGGAATTTTGCTTAACCTTATAACTAAGTGCAGAGCGTAGTTGTATTTATTACTGTATTTTAATTCCAGTAGACCCTTCTTTTGACCAGCTTTGCATTTTATGTAGCCATTTCTGCCTCTGCAACTCACTTCTTGCATTTTACAGTTAATTTTGAGAAGTGGGAAGTAGTTAGAGAATCCAGTGCACAGTTTCTCTTTGAAATCTTTCTTTGGCTCAGTTTCCTGTCTTCGGCAGAGTTCTTTGAACTGGAACCCACAGCATAGCTGAGGACTAGGCCCGCAAAGGCAATTTGGTATCTTTATTGCAGTTTCTAACTTTTGATGCTGTATTGGCTAGTGAAGTTCACAGTTCTCAGGGGAGGCCATACATTTCAAGTGAAATAATTTGCGTACAGTAAAGGTACACCAAAAAGGCCGAGTAGTGAGCCACTTAAAACCTAGCCATTAGAAAGTGACAAGGAGAGAGACGACACTGGCACAGTGTCTTCCACAAATAGAAGTACCTATCTCTGGTCAGGCATTCTAGATACAGGGTTCCTAGATCCATCTCCTGGATCCATCAGAAGACCCGTACCTGTTCAATCTTCTGGTGATGGAGGTGTCACTGATTATGTGGGAAATGGAAATTTAATTCTGTCTGCTGACTGAAAGGACAAAACTGCAGTTTCTAACTCTCATAAGTGTGTCCTAACCACTACAGCACTTTGGTGCTTGGCTTATTTGTTCTCTCTTGTTGCATCTTTTCTTCTTGCTGAAGAATACCTACGTCTACACTGGATTGGAACTGGAAACGTGAGAGGCCTATCAAGCAGGCTAAAAGTCATTCTCTGTCTTTTGATCTTTCACTCTTTTAATATTTAATGATCCCATTCAAAATGGAACAGCATTAGCTAGAGAGATTAAGAAGTCCCCTGTCCCCTTCTCACACCATTGCCTGTTTTCAAGGCAGCAATGTGAGATAACATGTGTCCCTTCAGGAAAACAGGTAGTTTGTGCCCACACCTCTGACATCCTCATGAAAGGTCTGACTGCTTGATGTTTGGATGAAGTGCTTCTGCCTGTACTTTGGTGAAGGTGGGAGTGCTTGCTCTGCTAGGACAGCATCCACAGGCAAGATAGCAGTATCCTTGTCTTGCGAATCATCATCATCAGGATCACAAATAGGTGTTAGATTGCTCCATGACATCAGGACTTTGGGTTTCTACTCATGAGATCAAAGACATGACTCACTTAAGAACAGAAAACACCACAATCCACAATTATCTGGAAAAATACTCTGAAGCAGCAAAACGTGTGTTACTGATTGACACACGCTGAGTAACTGCGTCCTGATGCAGAATTTTCAAGCATCCAGTTTGGACCGAGAGGGACTAACTGACTTGACGTGACAGGTGAATGGTCAGTCTTAGTGAAAACACCTTTGTTCAAAATTCTTGCAGTACTGTGTAATGCCCTGCCCTGGGCATCGGGCACCTCCCTGGGGACAGGGACAGGCCAAAGCCGTGGGCCTGTGGGTGGGCATGGCTCGGCAGGGCCCATGGCCAGGCTGGGCAGGGCTGCGGGAACTGGAGCCGGGCCCTGCTGCAACATGGCCGGGGCAGGGACTGGGCACTGAGAGTCCCGGCGGGCCG